>NC_089202.1:6402783-6687783 GCF_963930695.1 Labrus bergylta | reverse complement strand
GCTGCTCAGCTGCAATGTGAAGATCTAATCTCTGCCACAAAGAGCTAATCTACATCAATAACCCTCTTGGAACCCTGTTTTTTTAGGGTGTTTGCCCTCTAACATCCCCCCCCCCCTCACTGATCACTGTGTTTAGAACTCATTACTGCATAAGTGAATCTGACAGACTTCTGCTTTCATGTGTGACCCTGTAACACCAGAGGCTAAAAGGGTGCAAGCAATGGTTAGCCTACTCAGGACAAATGATGACATCAGTAGTTTGGATTCAAATAGTAGTGTCTGGTCCCACAGACATCAAGAACAATACCAGCGACAGAAATCTACCTTAGGATGTCAGGCTAAATCCATACAAGTTGTATATTTTCATACTACGGATTAAAGTACAAAGCACTACATTCAAATTGTCCAACAACAGTGATATGTGAAAATATGGCTCATTTTTTCCACTTCTTTCTTTAGGCTTGTGTGTTTAAAACAAATTAAACACTCCAGGAAGTTAAAACCCAAAGCAGCAAAAACAGAGTGAGTCTGATCAGTGATCAAGGTGATCGCGGTTTTGTGAGGCGTGAGAGGCCAATGGCATCCCGGGGAGGAACGTCCAGTTACATGAAAACAGCAGGTTTTAACTTCTACCAATAGTTAGTACAAAGCAAAAAAAAGAAAAAGCAGCACAACATGATAAGAGATGAAAGGCACCACCTCATTAAAATTACATTTGTCTTGCTTTCTGTTGATCATTTTATCTATAAGTCTTTACCTCACTATCAAAGGGTGTAATTTCAAAAGAATACTTCAGTGTACAAAAATATTTTTTCCCCATGAAGGCCCCTTCCTTAAAATTCAATTAACTCTGTGGATAAATCTATATGGGAATTGTATCATCTGAAAGCAGATTTGCATGGTCCCATTTTTTTCCCCAACCATTTCTGAGACTGCAAATAAACATCTGCAATGCAGCTCTAAGCTTGTGTTTCAAAGCTTGTGTCTTCCTTATTCGAATTTAACATAAAATTATGTGAAGACTCTGATATCGCTGTTCTCTTTGTCCAAAGTCTTTTTGCTATATCTTACACGTTTACTGTACTTTACATACATCTGCAACTGAATTGCGATACATTTATTGGTGTATGTATATATCCTCGTAGCCTGTTGGCTCATCAGAAGTCTGTAGATTATTCATGGAGCAGTTAATTGTAATGGATTATGCATTGCCAAAAGGTAGCTTCTGCAGTATGCTGACTTGTGCAGTTTTTGTGAATGAGTATGCAACAGGTTTTGGCTTCACATATGATAGCTTTCAATGGAGGTGAATAACTCAAAATGAGGAAATTGGATTGTTTGTCCTTCTTTAAACTCATTATTAAAGTTTCCCATGAAGTCATTCATCGACGCAAAAAGTTTTGAGTTGAGTAAAATTATTAAACTAAGTTGATCTTAAAACTACTTCTGGGATTTTTTTTTTAACTGGTTATGAAACAGAGTGAAATTACCAAAAAAAAAAAAAAAAATCTGCATAAAGTTAGGGTAGGGTTAGGGTAAACAGCACACTGTCTAAAGTGATAAACGACGCACTGTAGAACCTGTTGTTTACAATTTACACTGCAAAGATTATTGGTATAAGTGATAGATCACACTTTAAGTGTAAAACAACAGAAGGGTGAGATTTTCTGATGAAAAACATTACTTTCAGTTGTACAGGCTATAATCAGCAAAGGGAAAAGACCTATTGTTTTGTCCTAAGTTGGAGCCAAAATCGTCATCATCATTCTTCAAATTCATCCAACATATCTAAAACAAGTTTGTAAAAATGTTACATATAAATTCAAATTACTCACTAATTTTAGTTAAACACTGAAATGTTGAATGAGTTCTTGTTATGTTTTTCCAAACTCTTGTGAAGAACTTTTATTTGTGTCTAGTTTGGTGCCCCCTGTGGTTAAAGTCATAACTTTTATCTCTCTGCTGATCCAGTCATTTTTGCAGTTAACAAACGTAAACGGCTAAAGGCTATCCATTTCCCTGAATGGGTTGAGTAGAGCTAACATATCTCGTTTTACAGTGTGCAAAGAGCTGTGCTTACAATTTCAGATATGCTACTTGCAAAAAAACCCATTTCATTTAAAAATACTTTTATGTGTTCTTAATGTTAATCCTCTTAGGTCGAAACTGCAATGAAACACTTGACTAAACTCAGTTAAAACCTTTGAATGGCCAGTAAACACTACATCCTCTTTTTCTCCTCTCTCTCTCTCGCTCTCTCTCTCTCTCTCTCTCTCTCTCTCTCTCTCTTTGGCTAGCTATAGCTATTCATTAGCTGCAGCCCCTATGGCAATGAGAGTCTTTAACCTCCATTAGATCTAATGTTGATATGTTTCCCCAGCAAAGAGCCAAAACAATTAACACCCCTTCTCACATTTCTCTCCCCTTGGCCCCTAACCACATCAGAATCTAGGCCCACCCGTTCATTACCCACCCCTGAGAATGCCCTTGGGGAGGAGAAAAGTCAGATCCTTGGCTGTTGTCTTTTGTATGGTATGCAGTTAGAAGCCAGAATGAGTTAAAAGAAACTTGTCAACAGTAATGAAGTGCTGTGTTTTCCCTTTAACTTTGTCTCAACGTGGTAGCAAGCAACACTCACTTAATCATGACAGATAACACCCACTGTGCTAAGTGTTTGGTCTTGTTTTTTAATATAGTCATTATTTAATATATCATTATACTATCAGTAACAGTAGTGATAGTAGTATCCATGCTGCAGTAGCCATTCATTATTGAATTACAGTGCAGAACAATGTGTTCTCCGGGGTGAGAGTTACGCTCAGTGCAACTTAGACTTTTGTTTAACCCTTTTTGTAAGTGATAGCATTTCAACACTGCTGATTCAGCAGAAACTAAATGTTTTTGAATAAAGTGTACCATATCCACTACAAGGACATTTTATCAACATAATTAGGAAATGTTAAAAAGCTATCCACTATTTACTCAAATATTTGAAATGCACATATCTTCAAAACACTCACTGACAACATATTCTATCTATTTAGTCCTATACAGTATATCAACTAAAACAAAGTTACTTGTTTTTCTTCTGCATCTAAAATGAAAAGTAAGGGAAATGTGGGCAGTTCTTAAATAATGACACAAAATGACAACAGTGACCTGCAGCACATGACAGGACAATGAACTTTATCAACATCCAACTGAAACCAAAATCTTACCCTCACTTCCATATGGAGTGTTACTTATGTCTAAACATTTGGGACTGAAGATGCCAACCTCTGTCTCTCATGTCAGTCATGCACTTTGTGTATTTCTTATTGAGAAGATTACTGGCATACAAATTAGTAACATGTAAACATCATTTCTAGGAGACAGGGTTGACAATTATTTGATTTAGATATAAAAAAAAGTTAAAAAATAAAATTGCTGCTTAACAACATAAACTAAGTACTTATTTAATCAAAATCGATAAGTCAATTATTTAGAACGTTTTGCAAAATTGCAGTTATTATTAAAGGACTTGCTATTAGCATTATGTAATACAGTTGACTGTCTAAAAATCTCACTTGAGTTAGTTGAAGTCAAGGTGGTGCACTGTCATTTTAAATATTAACTTAAGATGAAAATATTTAATGAATTCAGTCGCAAAAGGTAGGTAAGTAGCCCTTTTTACTTGGAGAAAGTTGGAACCAAGGTGAAGACATTTGCAGAAAAATAAGAAAAGTATGTGTTTTGAATGCACGTCCTTTTACAGAACTTAGGTATATCCCATATGAGCACAAGTAGGCTAATGCTCATATAATACATTGACTAGTCATCAATAATCATGTACCTGTTGCATGGCCAAACATGGAGAATGGCACCTTTAAATTTAGCAACAATTTGAGCTAGGAGGCGCTTTATCACGTCAACACTGGGGGAACAGCACCCCTCAAAGTGTTGAGCTGTCAAGTGCAAAACGTCTTGACCTTCTAATACCCAGAATAGACCTCTTTTATTATCCAGGAAATTCCTATTTTCCTTACCTATAGGTGTGGTGCAGTTGTCTGTGTATCAGATGTCTCACAGTAACACCAGTGGTCCTATGACGCTAACCAAGAGCTAAATACTTTAGTTGCTCTGACGCAGTTCAGGGAGTTCTCTGGAACCATGCGTGAGTGTACATGTTTGCCATGTTAAAGGGAAGAGGTCTAACAGTTGTGGCGTTCTGTTATTATCAACGATATTCATCTAATCTCTTCAGGGGGGAAAGAAGTTTTGGTTTCAACACTTAATTTGATAATCTGTGAGAAAAGCACAAAAGGGACATTCTGCAGATTCTTAACCTTTCCTCAACTTTGGCACTCCCAGAGGCAGGAAAGGAGGATCTTTCAGCACAGTTATTAGTTCACAGAAACACCCCTGACCTCTGCGCTGGTAGCCGACTGTCAGCAGAACCCCTCTTATTGTAATGCAGGTTCACTCTCTTTGACTTCTACTGGACTCATTGAGGTTTAGATGCTGGCCTGGTTAAAGAGGCTGCAGTTAAAGCATACAGAGACTTTTAAATAGGCCTATACTGATTTAGGTGAAATTATAAGACTACAACCCCATCTACTTTGTAGATAATATATCACTGAGTAAGGTCTTTTACCTGCTTTTTGTAAAGGGTCTTGAGATAACATTTGTTATGAATTGACGCGATAAAAAAAAGCTTGATTGACTTCCATGACCCCATACTAAAACATTGTTTTTTATTCAATGTAAAAAAAAATTGTTAATATGCATGTGAAAGAACAAGAGCCTTTTTCAGAATATATTTTGTAGTGATTATTATTATTTTTTATATTATAGAAGGCAAACATGAATAAGTTTTGGTCATTTGCAACAAAAACAACATTTTTCTTTGTTTACATGTCCTTAACTGTCTTATATAAATCTTGAGGAATGAATTTTGAAAATTAAAAGACCTAAACCACAATAATAAAACATAATATTGCATATGGTTTGCAAAACACGGGGCAATATCTATTTTATTATACTTTTGACTTTACCTGTGTGTATAATAGTCAGTTTGTGATTGTTGTTTTTGTTGTTCAAAATGGAGCATTCTACTATATTTTACAGTATTTCTATCTTGAGCAATGAGTGAGCTTTCTAATAACTAGAACAGGGTTTTTGAGAGTATTTCTGCTTATTTTAAAAGCTTTAGAGTATCAAACTCTAGGCCATCAGAGAAAGGCAGCCATGAGGTTTTCATCTCTTTATCTTAGGCTCAAGACGTTTAGGCCTGAATGAAAACACACATCGATAGTACAAAAGCATTATTGACAGGTGGGTATGTCTTCTGTGGAGAGCAGGTATCAAGCAAATAATGGTGAAGATTAAATAGTCAGGAAATGTAGTGTGAGTCTGCAGACTCTTTGTTTAAAAAAAGTGTCCCCTACCTGAGTGACTTATTAGAACGAGGCCATTAAGCCATAACAGCTTATGAAGAGGCTCCTGTAGATTTACATGATAAAATGTTCTCATAGACACGAGCAGCCTGAGGATTATTTATTTTACGTTGTTTAAATGGAAAGAGTATTCAAAAAGTTAGGACGGTGTGTGTGCGCGCGTGCGTGTCCATGTATGCATGAACGCACGTGAGCGCGTCATATGGCAACTTATGCGGATGGTGTAAGCCCATCTGTTTCGAGGGGGAAATAACATTTGAAGAGAGCGAGTTGTGGACGAGTTTGAAAAAAGGGGATGGACGACGAGAGGATCCGGAACAAAGTCTCTCTCTCTCTCTCGCTCTCGCTCTCGCTCTCGCTCTCTCTCTCTCTCTCTCTGGGTTAAAGCTGAAGAGCTGCTTGTAGAGCTTGAGTGTGTAATGAGAGTTTAACAAGACCCAATAAATCAGTTAACCGTGGAGGTTTATTGCCCCCAACACGTGTCATTGTTTACCATGAGTCTATAGTTTCTATTTTTCTAAAAGGAAATTAACTTTTTATTTAAAAAAATATAAATATTAAAAAAAAACTCTAATTGAGGTTTAGAACCTTTTTTTTTATAATTTCATTGAAAAAAAATCAGACTTCTGTTATTGTTTTGTTATTTAAACTAGTGCTTAATTTCTATGTTGGTCATTAGTCTATTTAGTTTTTTTGATTTCTAGTTTTTTTAAAAACATTTCTCTCATTTCTCCCCACATATATTTTTTTCCCAGACCCCATCCTCCTCCACCACTCCCCAGCCCAGCACGACCATCATATTTAGCCCCCTGCACACATTTCCAGCGGGTTATCACAATTGCCATTCCTCCCCTCCTTTCTGATGTGTTACCCAGATTACCATCAGTGCCCCTCAGATATTTTGAACAGATCCTCGGCGAGCGGCAATATCCACTCGGAGCCATCTGGTGCAGATCAAAATCTACTGACTTCTTGGGCTTCAGTCGTTAAGGCATTAAATCTAGATCTACAGAAAAACCCCACCCGTTGACTCGGGATGTGGGCGATATAAGAATCAAATCAAATAAAAAAAAGAAGTGTTAAAACACGACCAGCACCCCCCCACCCGTGAGCCTCATGGCGGTGTGAGGAGTGGACAGCTGAGGAAAGTGGAGGTTAAAGTCCGAGCCTTTTCTTTTTCTGAGCTGGGAAATGGATAAGCGGTTCAGGAAGAGGTGACCTAAAACTACAGAAGATTTTTTTCTATTCAACTTTCATGGGATTACATTTTTTTAATATGCTACCTATTTTCTGAGAGGAGAGAAAATGTAAAACCTTAAAAACTGAAAAAATAAATCTGTGCTTTTTATGAATGCAAAATTATAATAATAGTAATATAAAGTGAACGAGTTTCTAACTCAGAAATTCCTCTTCTTTTTCACTTTTTAAAACTTAAAATGTTGGAAGTGAAATAAACAACATTTAGATTAAATTAGAGACTCAAACTGTGTTTGGATGTTTTTTTGGGGTTTTTTTTGTAGCGTGTGCAGGGACGTGCAGACTTCACAGCCTGGTGCCTCGGTGTTTGACTTGTCCCCTGGCTTTGCTTCATTCCTTTCCACTCAAAACAAGGAAACGTGAAGTGGCTCTGTTGTTACAAAGGACAACAGCAAGCTGGTTGAAGTCCACACACACAAACAGACGCGCGCATGCAGATGTAAAGTGGGTGAGAGGAGAGGGGGAAAAAAAGAGAGGGAAAGGGAGAATTTGGCTGATTAAACCTTTATGAAGAAATCAAAGAACACCCAAAAAGAAGTCAATAAAAGCATTCAAAATTAATAAATTATGTGGAGAGATTTTCACGGTTTTTTGGAAAGGCTTTGACTTTTGGAGAAGAAAAGCGTCGAGAAATGATTGAAGCTTTGAACCTTTGACGCAATTACTAATGGCAGCAATGTAATAATTTATTATTTGTGGTGGGCGTTTTTCTATTAGAATATTTCCTTTACAATTCCTCACCACAAAAACACACAAATGTAAAAACGATTTCCCATTTTAAAAGTGCGCAAGTTTGAAAAGAATACAAGAAGAAGACTACAAATCATGCAATGAACTCTGAGAAAGAAGACACATTTAAAGTAAATTAATCTCTATGAATTTAATAAAACGCACCAACAGCCCGTGATACCAAACAATAACTCGACTGCGGAGTGCCACTTTCCTCCGTTAATTACAATTCAATCTATATTCAACGAAGTTCCTTCTTATGACGGGTTTACTTCCCCCTGTGTCGGACAGCTGTAAAATCGTGTCGACAGGTTGTCATACAACAATCAAAGCCTTCGGTGAATGGACTCTAATGCTTGAACATTTAACATACAATAAGTCCAAACATGGAGGGGGAGAGAGAGCGAGGGAGAGAGAGAGAGAGCGAGGGAGTCAGAGAGAGAGAGAGAGGGAGGGAGGGAGAGAGAGAGAGAGAGGGTAAAGAGAGAGAGAGGCCCCAGCCAATGTGCTCACTCTATATTCACATTATCCACATTGCTCCAAACGAGGAGGAGCTTGCAGGCTCAAGTAGGGGATGCCAATCAAAGCATCAACTTCAAATTGTATCTGAGAGATCAGCCTGGAGACCTCAGGGCCAGGCGCGTCAGTCGGAGCGCAATTGTTGATCTGATCACATCCAGCGGACTTTGCGCGAGAAAAAAAAAGAGAGGAAGCCGAGATTTAAGAGCGGGTTGTTTTGACTGCACACAACTGTGTATGTCTGTAGTAGCTGCGACTTTGGCTTGAAGACTTTCCCTTCACTCTTCCTGGTTCCCTTTTTTTCTTCGTTCTTCTCTTGCACAGTTTATTTTTTTTACGCACAGTTTGTCGGACGGTGCAGCTGTGCGGTGAATTCGGCGGTGGAGATGTCTTTCCCGCAGCTAGGCTACCCGCAGTATCTGAGTGCCTCCCAGGCGGTGTACGGGGGCGACAGGCCGGGAGTGCTTACGCCTTCATCCCGAGGAGGGAGCACCGAGCTCGGGGGAAGTCCGTCCGCCACCGCAGCGGCGGTCACGTCGGTGTTGGGCATGTACGCCAACCCGTACGCACACAACTACAGCGCTTTCTTGCCGTACACCAGCGCGGATCTGGCTCTTTTCTCACAAATGGTAAGGAGGAAATGTTTGTTTTTGTTTTGTTCATTAAGAGCTGGAAAGACGATTGTTTATGTTTAGTGTGTCCACTGTTGTCTGAAAAAAAAAAACATGCACGATAGCATGTCTTTGGCGTCTGAAGAATAGGAATAAAGACTAATGTAGAATAATGTAAATGCGTTGTAGTTATCTGATTTTTTTTTCTTCTAATAAAGGTAAATGATAGTCCCATCGCGCTCTGATTTCGACAGTTTAGTGTCATGTTGTCAGGCTGAGTTAGAAATATGAAAAGTTTGACTTGTGTCTGTGAAGAAAAAGAACAAAATCATTTATTTAATCGTGAAGGAGAACGTTTAAATTATGTATTTAACACCATCCACACACCTAGTGTCTCTTGTTGTTAGCATGATTTTAAGATATTTGGAGGGTCAACAAAAGTGTTTTGGCATGCACCACGCAAAATGAAAAGTTTTTACTTGCTTCCAACTCCGAATCTCCCAATTTTCTTAGCAGATCAAATCCTAGCTGTCACACACAAATGTAAAGTAAAATGCTGCAGCACGTTTTCATTATTATCTGCATAATGGCACAAATGTGTTTAGGAAATCTAGGTGGAGAATTGTCAAAAAATGCATTGCCTAAATGAACCTGGTGATAATAATAGACATATGCAGTGTGTTAAAGTGTGTATCAGGATCAGCAGTAACTTCTGCGCAAAAGCTTCAAAATAAAAGCCTTTATCGAGAATCATAATATGCTTTGCAACAAAAACTGGTCGACGTGTTTTGAAAGCTGTTCCCAAAGCAAATGTAAACTAGGAAGGGGATTCAATTCGGCACTAAAGTGTGAGTGTGGCACGCTGGGAAAACTTCACTTAGGCCTTCAAAGTGCTCTGACATAGAAAGGAGGGTTGAGGGGAGTTTGGCAGGTACACGTGAAAGCTGGGGATTTGCATGTGTGTTCACAGTGATGCAACCCACTTTCGCTTGTCCTATTGACTTTATATGTTGCGTTATTGGACTGTCATGTATGAAACATGTCTGCTAATAAAATCGGGCAGGTGCCGCAGGCCTAGCATGTGCTATTTTGCAAGTTGAGCAGCTTGTTTGTGAAAACTGAGATGGTGGAACTAGTTTAAATTGCAGCTACAAAGTCTTGAATAATGTGAGATACTTCGTAAAATAATTAATTTAGGTAATAATTAAGTCATTAATTATAATGCATATGGAATATTCCACTTTTATTACAAAATATATATTAATATGTCTTCTCATTTTGAAGGGATCCCAGTATGAGCTAAAGGACAGTCCTGGCGTCCATCCTGCCAGCTTTGCAGCCCATACCTCCCCAGCTTTTTATCCATACGGTCAGTTTCAGTACGGGGACCCAGCCAGGCCCAAGAACGCCACCAGGGAGAGCACCAGCACCCTGAAGGCCTGGCTCAACGAGCACCGTAAGAACCCCTATCCCACCAAGGGGGAGAAGATCATGCTGGCCATCATCACCAAAATGACCCTGACGCAGGTCTCCACCTGGTTCGCCAACGCCAGGAGGAGGCTCAAGAAGGAGAACAAGGTGACCTGGGGCCACAGGAGCAAAGAGGACGGGGAGGATGGGAACTTGTTCGGCAGCGGGGACGAGGCGGAGAAAAACGAAGACGACGAGGAGATCGATTTGGAAAGCATTGATATAGACAAAATCGACGATAACGACGGGGATCAGAGCAACGAGGACGATGACGATAAGTCCACAGAGGGGAGCCGGGATCACAGAGTCGTTGTGGGTGCGGGGGGAGAGCTGGACAGCTTGGAGAGAAGACGGGCCTTCGCGCTGCAGGCCCACGAGGTGTTTGACAAATCTAAGAGCACAATTTCACTTCACCCAGGGAGTAAGGAGAACTCGGACGGCAACAACAACAACACCACGAGAGTTTTATCCCCGGATAGACCTGGGAGCTTTCCACTCCCGTCTAACAATAAGCCCAAAATCTGGTCTTTAGCTGAGACCGCCACTAGCCCTGATAGTTCCTCTCAGAAACCCACGTCCCCCTGCGCCCCATCGGCCACCACGCACCCATCAGCGCCCCACCACCAGATCCAGACTCACCCGGCTTTCCTCCCCAGTCACGGACTGTACACGTGCCAGATTGGAAAGTTTCACAACTGGACAAACGGGGCTTTCCTGGGTCAGAACTCCCTGCTCAATGTGAGGTCGTTTCTGGGAGTTAACCAGCACCATCACCACCACCACCACAACCACCACGCGTCGTCCCAGCAGCAGCAACAGCAGCAGCCGACGTCAGTGGTGGTGTCGCCGGGAGCAGCTGCAGCAGCACTCAGCAATGACAGCAAGGCCTCACCAGAGACCCACAGTCCCAAGCACATAGGTAGGGTATAACGTGGGAAAAAATGTCACATGCAAGAGCAAAAAAATGAAAAATGAAAAATTCTTACTACACAGTTATTATGTGCATTCACTTAATACTGATTTAAAAAAAATAATCATAAACAATTATGATTACAAAGGAGTATGTGTACACACATGGACATGAAGGCAATACACACAGACACTCACACACCTAAAATATGAATGTTGACATACCAGATACAAAAAAATCCTTCGTTGTGTTGTGTGATTATATAATAATTAAATTTAAAAAACAGGCCTTTAATATTCATAGCAGTGCAGTGTTGAAACGTGATTTTGTTTTTTTTGTTTTTTAGACCATGAAAACGGTGTACGGTCTGTCTCACCCCCAACACAGACCCTGAAGTCTTCCTTTCGACCCATCATCGACAGGTGAGACAAGTTTGAACTCATCTTAATTTAATTTCTTGCTTTATTTTTTTATTTTTTATTTTTTTGTTGTTGCAATTTTCCATTGTTGCAAATTCACATTATTGCCTCGACTAACTCAGAAACCCCAGCCTTGTGTATAAAACAAATTGAACTGATTTATCCTTATCTTATCAGCAGTAGGCCTATCTATAACAGAATTATCAAAATAGCTCAAACTAAGCATGGACGAGGGAGTAGGCCCAGAATATGAAGGTGTAAATCCAGGAATTATTCCACAAATACATGTGATTGTAAGGGCTGAAAAGTCCAGCATATAAACCTCGAGTTTATGACTGCAGTTTTAATTCTTAGATTTTTTTTTCCTCTTTAGAATATCAACAATAAGACTTCAAAATAAAATGAACAAAGATAAATAAAACACAGTTTGCTTTGCGGGTGACAGGGGTCTTGACTCCCATCCCACTCCCCCTTTAATTCCTCCCCTCTAGGGAGTGTGTGGCTACTTATCAAGTCACCGAGTAAAACGGGCTCTGTCTGGGCTGTGTGCTTTCCCTAAAGACCCCTGGGAGAGCCGGAGCCCAGGGGATCGCTCTGATCGAGGAGGAAAGAGGGAAAGTTTACCTCTGTTTCAAGCATTACAAAATACCCCCTTATTTTTTAGGACTGTTGCACGGAGAGACATAAAGCAGTCTCTTTAAAATAACAAGCATATTCCTTTAGAATGAGGATTTGCTTTTTTCGCACGCAAAAATATCGTTAAAATAATTACTACAATTTTATTATCATCATATATTTTTTTATATTTAGCCTGTGTATTTTTTTTTGAAAAAATAGTATTACTATTATTATTTTTATTATTATTATTATTATTATTATTTAATCGTGGTTCGGGAGCTGAATATTTTAACATTTTCAAATTGTGATCATTATGAATTTATTGACTTCATTATCAAACAAAGTGGGGCCGGGATTGGAGAGGGGGGGAACTGCAGTCTGTTTCGAATGAAATCCGTTCAGCCTGCACACTTGAGATGCATATTGAGACCCGCTGTCCAAACACTGCGGGGTTATTTATCTACCTCTCTGTATTATTCTTTATCCAGATCCTCTCTGCCTTCCAGCGCCAGGAGTCCGCAAGACGCCACGCAACGAGTCCTCACCGCTCTCTCCTCGGCTTGATCAACACTTTTTTTTTTCTTGCTTGAAAAAAGAAAAAGAAAAAAAACAGAAAATAGAAAACGACTTTACACCCCCTGAAAAAAGGACAATGAGAAATAATAATGCAGCATAGCATTCAGTCGGTACAGAACAAATGGCGTAATTTGGTAATATCCTGTGGATGGATGGATTACTTCCTCTATTGTTGTGTAGCCTATAATCGCGCCTATAATGTTACTCTCTCTCTCTTTCTCCACTCTGCCCTGGCAGGCTGGGACATTTCGGTAGGCTTTTTACTTTGTTATTATAATTATTATAATTATTATTTTTGTCTCTTTCTTATGTTTTTTGGTGTCTTTTCTTTAATGTAAATACCAAGTGATTTAAATTTGTAAATAGGAAGCGTTGAAGGAATTTGTCCAGATCGTATATTTTGCCTAATAAACTAAATGAAATTATAGAGAAAACTCGGGAGTATCATCGTATTATTATTATTATTATTTAATTTGTTTTTGTTAAGAAAATGTTGGGGCCTATATCATTTTTATTTTAAGAAAGGTGGGAATGGGGTGTAAAAAAAAAAAAAAAAGGTCCTTTGGCAGTCTGCATGCAGGCTTAATTTTATTCACGTTGTGGAGGAAAGCAGCGTGGATGCATTGAGGTGCTAATAAGTGTCCAGATGGTTGCTGGTGACAGAAAATGGACAGGAGCAGCTGGGAAGGTCATTAAGTAATAATATGGGAACGCCCAGTCCAAACAAAATCAAATGGTTAAAATCTAATCTGTCAGAGAGAGAAGTCGATTCGAAGATAAATTATTAATATTTTCGTTTTTTTGGGGGGGGTGGGGGGGTGGGGAAGGGGCAGGGGGAGGAGTAAAAAGGGGCTTGTGTGGAGCAGGTCAGTGTTTTGGGGTCCTGTCTGTTCCCACCTGATAGTGATCATTAGCCTACAAAAGCAGCTTCTTTGCTCCTCAATCGGAGACCAAAGTTTATATTGATTTACATCAGCAGCCTAATGGGGTTTGGATATAATAAGGGGAGAGTGAAATAATTAGCAGGGACGAAAATGATGTGCCCCCTTTTTGAGAGGGGGGGGGGGGGATCTATCATTACAGATAAATCAAAGTAACATTTACTAAAGATTTTTTAATGTTATTTATTTTTAACTTACTAATAATTTCATCTAGTTAAAGACTGTTTAAAAAATTTCAAACATGATTTATTTTCCGACTTTGTTTAAAAAAATATTTCCATACATATAGGCCTATAAATAAATAAAAAAATAACTAGGTTGTTTAAGGCAGGACAGGTTTGTAGAGGACAGTAAGCTGTGAAGTGTGCTGTTCCAGAGGGGGACAGATTTGAGTGGCCTAAACCTGTGGAGTGGCTCATGCGCATCCGTTTTGCAATATCACAGCGACCTCTATGGGCGAGGAATTTATTGGCTTAGCTTTGAACAGCTTTCACCCTTTAAGAGAAGCTGTAAATCACATTGAAATACTTGCACTACAACTGCATTATCACACACATTGCAGTATGCTTCATGGCTTGATTTAAACGCGTCTCTTTTTATCATGTTATCAGAAATTCTAGATGAATACAAATGGCAAAAGTAACCCTAATTTAGGGGGAAAGTAGGACACAGAGTAAAACAAAAGGAAGGTTATTTTTCGTTAGGAGCCAAAATAATCTTTATTTTGAAATTGCTATCTCCAGATTTAATTGTAGGCTATTTTTTTATTTATTTTTTAAATTTTATTTTATGTATTTATTTGTTTTGGGAGGGGTGGGGGTAGTGATAACATCTTACATTATAAATCGTATTTTATCTTATCAAAGCCGTCATAGCTTCAAAATCGACATTAAAGTGTAAAAAGGGAAACATGTCTATTTTTCATTGGTTGGTAAACGTAGACTAAACCAAATCTGTGTGACGGAGACAGGAGAACGACGTTACACATAAATATGTGTCACTTAAAAAGCTACCCTGTAAACAGTCACGCTGCTGAGGAAACATTAACAAAAGGACACTTAGACACCTGCTTTTATGCTTAAATTGACCCAACATTTACGCACAACACCATTACGTCATAAGTAAAAAATAATTGCTTCACCAGGCTGCAAAAAAAGTAAAACAAATACAAGGATAACACAATGATTTGAACTTTTACCAAGGATGACGTATGATACGTCTGTGTCAATATAAGCTTCAAAAGATCTGCTGGGCCTGTCCATCCGTAACTTTTATAAAAACGTAAGTGGTGTAAGCTTTTGCAAAGAGTGGAGATAAAACAAAGTTCCAGCCGAAATTAGAATAATATTAAGACACTGAAGTCTGATCTGACTCTGTCAATTTCTCTTTTGCTACAACGCGTGCTTAGACAAGAATGATTTCAATAATGCTGCTTAAAAAAAAAGGCAGGTGTGTGAATTTCCTCGTCCCCTCCCTCCCTCTCTCCCCCGCGCGCTCCATTTGCACATGACATCCTCTCACGAGCTGCTTTTGGGGCTAAAATTAAATAACCTCTCGGTGTCCCATTTATTCCTTTTGTACTGAAACAGCGTGAGGTGGGCGCAAAGGCGTTAGCTGCAGGCCATAATATTATGTTTCCATAATATATACAAAATTATTCATTTAGTAAGTGGATGTACAGTGGATTGTCTAATGGGTAATGAGCGGAGTTGGAGCTGATAATTAGGCTGTCACTTGCAGCCATTTCTTCCCGGCATGCCCTGGGCCACGGTGTAGAGGAGGGGAGAGGAAATAAGGAGCATGAAATTAGAAAAAAAAAAAAGAAGAGAGAAGATAAATGAATTAAATGTAAATATAGAGCGTAAGAATAATGCTCTTTGGGATTAAAGGGGTAAATACATTTTATTATCTGGTTTTTAACTAAGAAGCCATTGTTAGGCACAGTCAGCAGTGCTTCTATTATGGTAATTGCACTAAAGCGATAAGTAAGCTCAAATTAATAATTACAATACATTATATCACAACTGTGTTTAGTCATTACCAGACTAAAACGGGTTGTTCTGCTGTTTTTAAAAAGAAGAAGAAGAAGGAAAACAACCAATCCAAAGTGTTTCCAAAGGCAAAAGGGAGGTTCTGCTTTCTCGAGTGGTGGAACCTATTCGGGAAATATGTAAATTGTGTCTCACGCAAAGACAATAAGTTGTTGACCCTAAGACAATTTAGCATTCTGTGGCAGGCTGTGGCCCCACATAATACCAATGCCTTTTGTTGGGTGAACAAGGACCATCTCCCTCTTCAACTGAGACATGTCACACTGTGGCAATCCATTCATTTTAGTGCTGGATTGTGTGGTGTGTCAGTTCGTGCAAGAGTGTGAGTGTGTTCGTGCGAGTGTGTGTGTGTCTGTGTGTAAGGGGGAGAGAGGTGACCGCATGGGGAGAAAAGTTTATCACTGTCTTGTCTTTTTTGGCAGAAGCAGGCTATTCGTACAACAGACTCGACCCCCTTGTTGTCCGACAACACAAATGTCTTTGCTTCTTCCTCTCTCGCCTTCATCCACTCCCCCCCCCCCCCCCCCTTCCACGTCTCCGTTGTCTTTTTTCCTCAAAGATGCCCGCCCATATCTGCGCCCCTCTAATCCATTTATCTAGTTTCACGAGTGCAGCGCTGGTCGAAAAACGATGACACAAAAGCTTGGCCTTGGCTCCCCCCGGCCCCGGCTGAGAGAAACACACAACAACAAGCAACAACAAGTCAGTGGAGGCCAGCAGCAGCAAACCACAGCGGGGGCCACCATGGAGCCCCCCTGCTACACCATGTTTTGCTGCTTCTTGTTTCAGATACACAATGGAAGTGAAAGGGACGGAAGTCTTGGTCACAGGCTTTTCTTTCCGGGAGCGATAGGCTGCTGTAAGACACGATTCTTGCCACAGGAAGAGGTTGGAGGATTCAGTCGGGGAAAAAAGGGGTCGAAAAAACTGAGAGAGGGAGGGAGGCTCTCGACACGGCTACACTCAAACACAAATAGCAACAAGGAGCTGCTACTCGCCTGACAACTGGCTGGCTGACTGACTCGCCGCCGGTTCAGCAACAACTCTGAACATATAACTCAACAACCCGTGCAGACCCCTGCTGACACAAAAAACCTGGCCTGGCTCAGAGATACACTCGAAATAAACATGGTCTCTCGCTCATGTTCGCCTGCTTTGCTTTCATTTGGCCACTCAAAGCGACATTCTCGCATTTTGATCGGCAAAGAAAGACAGAAAGGGGATAAAAAAATGCGAGGCAGGGGAGAGCATGCGAGTAAAGTTTTCTCTGTCTCAGTTGAACATTCTTTCTGACTCTGCGTGAAGAACACAAAAAAACACTCTTTCACTTCTCTGCGAGGAGGACAATATGCTTATTTGGAGCTCAATCAAAGCGCACTTGCCAAATATTGGGGCACTAATTAGATGGCATAATCTAGAAATATTATCCTCAAATGTGATAGTTGAAATGGTCTATTTTAAGAGACCTCGACTGAACATGGAGGTTCATTATTATCTCCTTGTTTGCTACATGTTTGTTGATCAAAGTTATTTCAATGTGTCTGTTGTTGTTTAAAAGGCCATTGACAGGGTCCAATACACACGCACACACACTCCTACACACACACACACACACACACTTGTTCTAGAGTTGTGCTTCTGTTTTCATTAATGACACCAACACCAATTAAAGCTTGAGTTCTCCACAAGTATCTGAACACAGCAGCTCTTCCAGAACACAACTATATTTAGTGAAGAATTCCACACACGCACACACACACACACACACACACACACAAAGGCACACACTCCTACTCGCTGTATCGGTAACACACACAAGCAAACACCCATGCACGATGAGTATGCGCACGCACACATTCCTGCTACAGTCTGATGGAGGATCCGAAATATTTTGCCTTAATTATCCTCCAGTATGGATCATGTTCTTCAGGAGGGACTGGTAATGATGGGGGTATTTATAGTCATTCATTCTCTGCCTATAATTATACACTCCTCAAAATTGGGAGTTTTTTACATTTGGCATGCGCTTGGAAACGTAAATTAGACAGACAGCACTGTTGTTGGGATCTCTTTGAAGTGAATCCCCCTCCCAGGAACATGATTTGATGGAAAGTTTTATTCTTCTCAATACCTCTTCTACTTCTTTGTTAGCAGAGTTTGCTTTCCCATTGAACACTGTGTCTTCCTGCTGTAGAATCAGTTTGAGAATGTGAATGTTCTCCACCAATTTCTCAGCAGGAAAGTAAGTTTATAGCTCTAATAGATGACCTGCAATCTGTAGAAAATTATTGTTTTTATTGCCTTAAAATGAGAGCCATAAGAGAAGGGAAAACGAGAAGTGTAGCAGTGTTTACATTTCAACACTGTGCCAAGACATCCCTAAGTACAGGTATCATAACAATGGGTTAGCTGACACTTATCTGAAGACAGTTGTGAGTGTGTGCGTTTGTGTGTGTTTTCAATAATACAACCCAGGCAGACCTGGCAGGGAAGCCAAGGGCCTCGTGCCCCCTCTCCTCCCTGCAAAGATATTTTCACAGACAGATAATAAAGTCTGATTTTTTTCCTGCCGTCTTTTCTGATGTGATGCCATTGTGGTTTGGGCTAATTCCAGGGGGTTGTACAAAGGGAAGCGCGGCCATCTGAAGTGTCACACTGCAGCTGTGGCTGAAGCACAGGAATTTCCATCTAGGAAAAGGGATGCTTTTCTGTCCCACTCTCCCTCTGAACACTCGCAGCACATGTGCGGTGCAGAAGGTGATATCAAATGCAGCTCACCATGTTTCAGTCCTGCTAATGTCAAATCCTTTCTCCCATTTCTAAACTCTTCCTTTAAGCCACAAATACTTTTTCTTCCTTTTTCCCTTTGCTCAACTTATTTGTTCATGTTTATATCAAAATGTATTGAGGGTAAAAAGTAACATAACATTCAGTGCGTTTATACTTTGTTGTTTTTATAGCTTTTTTTTATGTGCTTAAATTGAAAGAATTAAATAACTTTTGTTCGTGGTTAAATTAATGTTGTAACCTTCAATCTACCAGAAGATCCTTACTTTATTTCAAAATAAAAGCAGGGTGGAATTCAAACAGCAAGTAAAGTACTCTCAGCTTAAGACAGTACAGAAATAAAATCTTAACAATTAACATTTTCAATGCAAAATAATGGAATTTCAATCATGTGATTACGAAATGTGATAGGTTTAAGTGTGTGTGTGTGTGTGTGTGTGTGTGTGTGTGTGTGTGTGTGTGTGTGTGTGTGTGAGCGTTTAAATGTTGGCATTTGCATGTAAATGTACTCAAAGTGCTTCATTGCTGTTAATTTAACATTATTACAGGTATTTATTTTTATCATCTGTTTTGCGTGATTTAATAATCTATTGTCAGTCAGCTTGTGTTTATAAAGTAAACACTGTAAATAAGATGTAAAAAAGGAAATTGCGATTCATCTCAAATAACTATTAAAATTGTGATTAATCGTGACAACAAATTGAAATCGTTTGAGAGCCCTAATTATAGGTATGATTCCGGATAACTTGAACAATACTTTCAGAATTGAGTCGCTTGCCTAAATTACTGTCATCAATCAGACCTGCTCAGACCAGGTTAGTGATACCAACACCACCTCTCAGCTCCAGTTATCAATAATTTCCACAGAAAGGAAACATAAGCTGTATAACACCCTCCATCCCATCGCCCAGAGCAGACAATTACAATGTCAGAAGCTGTCACCTGGTGTACAGTAGCCAGGACATCCAGTGGCAGCTCACCTGCCAAAGCTGAAACAGAAGAAGACTAGAACAAGAACACAATGTGTTGGAACTATCACTTCACACACAGGCAAACCTGAACTAAACAGGGTAGGCTGCTACCTTGTACTGATACCTTTCCCCTCCGATTGAACTGGAGTCTCTTTCTACACGCTCGTCATACCCCTGCACAGAGCCCCATGCAGGGTTAGCCAGGACACATGGAGTTTCAACTCAGGTTAACTATGTCCAATATTAACTGCAGAACTATCCACTTTAAAGACACACTGAGCTGATATGAATATGTATGATAGACATCATAACATTTATTTTCTTCAACACTTCTGGAAATGTGGTTTGAAAAGTCAAATTGAAATTGTTAAAGCAAAGTTGAGAGTCTCTTCACTATAAGAAAATAGACTAATCAAACATTTGTTACTGTTAAAAAATAGTTGAAAAACGTGGCATTTTGCTGATTAGACAATTTTTCAAGACTGTGAGGGCGTAGCCATTTATAACACTGGGTGTTAAAAGCTGAATAGCTCACATAATGCCATCATATTGGTTCTTGGAATTAATTGGTAAATACTTGAGTGTACCTACACCCAAATCAAAGCAGTGTTGGTATTTTATTAATTAACCTATAAATGTCCACAATGGTCTTTTATGATTTTATTTAGAACACTTTAGATACCAGCTATACGGAAAGAATAATTCTATTGAAATGTTTAAAATCTGTCAACGTATGAAGCTATACAGTGACAGTTTTCTGCAACTATCTTCAGCTGGTGCGAGTCGTAGTTCTTTTTAATTTGTTTATTTTAACTTTTTTTCACATAAAAGCTCTAAATCAATAGGTTGCATGTCAGATCTTAACAATTCTACATTCAGACATATTCTGGACTCTTAAATATATAGGTATATACATATATAAACCATTATATAATACGAAAAAAAAAATGTTTTGCTTCGTAGCCATACATATTTTCAGTCTTCAGGTTGCTGCAAATATGTTTTTTTAAATGTTGTCATTTAATACAATATTTGTTAAAAATGCACGTTCTCCTGTTCCACCAAGACTTTTAGGATTTCAATCAGTTTTGCAAACTTCTCTTAAACAAATCTTGGCAACCTTTAGAAGCAAAAAATGGTAAACAAGAGAAGTGATACCCCAGATGAGGTCAACATGGATAACAAAGTTGTCTTTGTAGGGAAAAAAACTTCAAAAATGTCAGTTGGGTGCAGACAGAAATATCCATCCACACAGTCTGAAGATGCTGCATGTGCAAGGCAGCCGTAAGATGTTAACATCTGTTTGATCACAGTTTATTAAATCACATCATGTTTTTTAACTGCCTGGCTAATGTATTCAAAGGGGAATCAGCACAAAGGACCAGTGGCCATACACAACCTCAAAGTGAATAACGTCACATCTTGTTGTTGTAGCAATGATAGCAACTGTCTCAGGCATTGACATGCTATCCCTGTAATCCCTGTCGTCAAAGTAATATTCCAGCACGTGTATCTTTGTTTCTTTCCCAGAAACCTCATTTTGCATGCTGCTAAATGTCCTGAGATCAACATACCCTAATACCAAAAACCCCAAAACCTTCTGGAAGAGCATACAATATGTATGAGCTCTGTTATTGAGACCATGTGAATCACGCGAACAAAGCATTTTTTCATGGCAAATCATGTTCACATCAAAGTTTAAAAATACACATGCACATCTTGAGGAAATGCCATCACGTTTTCTCTGTGATCTGTCTGGGTACATCTGTGGCCAATACTGTGTAGCATGTGGTCAGCTCAGTTTCTGCTGCTTTATCTCTGCCTCGGTCAGGAACAATAGTGGAGGACCCTTAGCTGCTTGTGCGCACATGCTTGAATGCATGTGGTCATTTCGATATGCACACAGTGTTTATGCTCACAAACATTATGGATCTGTTTGAACATAATACATATACATGCATACTGTATGCATGCAGCCGTGCAGTAAACACAAGTCTTCACTTAAGGTAAAATAATACTTCACCCCCTACATGCAGTGTAATAACTGAAAATAGTGAGGAATACATCTGTATACATTGGCAAACAAGTATTTGCTGATTTTTTAAACATGTCATACGTCTGTCGATCCATGCACAGCTTGTGTGTCCTTCCATCCCAGCAATTTATAGAATATGCTGCTGGGCCTCCACACAGGAAAAAAAGGGTATATGGTTCTTTGCCTTTTAACTAAGATTAGTACAGTTCTGATGCACTGCAGCTTTTAAAATATGTATCAAAGCTGTTCAAATGCCAGCAGTTGGTATGTGGCGGGCAGGGGTGGGGGTGGCTTGGACGACGATTGGAGTTATCCCAACTTCCAAGTCCTCAGCAGGCCACCTCCTGCATGTTGTTGGCTCAGCCACCATCACAATCACCGCTTCTTCACATGAAGAAAAAAGAGGGGGAAGAGTGCAGTCAAGAAGGAAGAGATGGAGAGATAGAGGGACAGAGAGAGGGATGAAGGCAGGATGCGTGGTGGCTCTATCTTGTCTCTGAGCAAGGTCTACCCCCCCCCTTGATTGCCCAGCTCGGCCTCCCTCTCTCACTGTTTGCTTCCTCTCATCTCGCTCTCTTTCCTTGGGAAAGCACTTGCTGAGAAAATCTTTATGAACTCCTGGGCCTGTCGGCGATGCTGGGGCTGCTTAAAAACCTGCCAGTTTAACAGCTGTGTGTATGGGCTCGGCCCCGGATAAAGCACTTGGAAGTGGCAGGGCTTACACCATAGGGTGAGTCTTTATGAGGGGCCCTCCTGTGTGGTGGCCGCTGCTGGGGCTGTTAATTGGCACACTCTGAAGTGCTGTATATCTGCCCTTCATAATCCAGACACCGGAGGGGGCAGCGGGGGAGACCCAACGTTTATCCAATGCTCAGACCCAAGCTCACTCTCTGGCCCTTCTACTCAACTAGTTGTTTTTATGAGTACAAGTACAAGTACTATAGGACTATCCAAATGTGACCTTTTACAGTAAATATTAAAACAACTAAATAACTTTGTAAAACAACTAACATGGACAAAACCCATGCAGGTATTTTTATTTACAAATCTTCTCTAAAAAGGGTCCATTTACTCTCAACTAATTGCAAAGATAAAATAAAAAAATAAAAAACATTGTGCCATCCATTACATTAATCATTCCAAAAAATACCCACATACACACACTGTAGCATGTCCTGGACATGCAAAAAGGGGTGAATAACTTTACTATAGCTAACGGAAGCTCACCACACATTAGTTAACTAATTATTGAACTAAATGAGAGCTCACTCCCTACCAACCTGCTAGTCTACTCTTTCCTAGTGGAAGGAGCTATGTAAAATTACTCCTCTAACACCCTTTAGAGGACAGATGAACAAGTTATAATCACAGCCCCAGGATTATCTGCCTAACATTCATTTCTAGAATAATTAGATTCAAGGATAACCCCTGGTATAGGACTCTAGATTACCCCCCAGAGAGGGAATAACTGTGAACTCCCCCCGCTAGGATGTTAGGTGTGTATGAAGTGTGTAATATAAATCAGTAAGACAAGTGTGCCGTGGTGTGACTGCTCAAAACTTACCTTCCGAGGTACACGGGGTCCTTAACGGGAACTTTCAGTCTTTGTGATGTAAATGATTTCAGTCAGAAAATGATTTCAAAAAGTTTCCGAAAATTTATTTAAAAATTTCAAATGATATTCCAAATGCAAATACAAAACAGTAAAAGTAAAAGGTATAAAAAAATGGAAAAGGAAAACAAAACTCAAAGCCCAAACCTAAACCTGTGAGTGTAGACACTTGAGGTTTTAAAAGATCTTGGTCTCAGAGACTAAGTCCCAAGATGGGATTTCAGAAGTCAGAGTGACGTGGATTCGTTTAGCAAAGTAAAAAGGAACCCCGATCAGATTTTCTGCAGGGTTTTTATAGCCAAAAAGTCTCTCTTTTTTCAAGATCCAGTAACACCTCAACAATGATGAAACGTGATGTATCCACAGGTCATGCCAAGTTCATGACATAGGTAAAACCAAGTTCATATGTGGTTTCAGCTGGAAGACCGACCGTGAACCGAGCAGATACACAGAAGAGCTGATACTCAGAAACGCTATACGTCTGTGAGCTCCGATGTGGTTTTGCTTCAATGT
This sequence comes from Labrus bergylta, assembly GCF_963930695.1. Lineage (NCBI taxonomy): Eukaryota > Metazoa > Chordata > Actinopteri > Labriformes > Labridae > Labrus > Labrus bergylta. Next base: position 6,664,329 of record NC_089202.1, on the reverse strand, counting down.
ATGGCACACTTATCTTGACCTCACAGGAGCGTAGGCACTACGAGTGTGTGTAAGTTTAACAAAAATGTGGAAAGCAGAAAAAGGTTATGACTTTATGACTTATGTATAAAATGATGAAAGAATTAAATGATAATAAAACAAAAAAAACAAAAACAAATTCAACAATTGCATAACTCTGATCTTTCAACAACACACACATACACACACACACACACGCACGCACGCACGCACACACACACACACGCGCACACACACACGCACACACACACGCACACACACGCACACACACACACACACACACACACACACACACACACACACACACACACACACACACAGATAGATAATACAGAGCCCCATCGCCTTGTGTTAAGCAGCTTGGTCCTGGTGCACCATGGGAGTAAAATAAACACACTGGTCCAGCTAAAGACCCCGGGATGCCATTTCCTCCTCAGCTGTGTTTTCTCTTGTGCATCTGTGTGTATGTGTGTGTGTGTGTGTGTGTGTGTGTGTGTGTGTTTGTGTTAAAGTCTGTTAGTGTGGATGTGTCACCTGGTGGTGTTAGCGGTGTTTACTGAGCCCTGCAGAGAGATCAAACACTTCTTATGGCACAGTGATTAGCATTCAAGCATTTCCCTTCTCGGAAATACTCAGAATCTTAACATCAAAAAGGTGTAGACTTTTGTTGCCGTGTAGCGTGATTTTGATGACTTGGTAACCCTATTCAACATATGAACTGCTTCTTTCAGGCCAAATCTAAATCAGATGCTAAATACACCTTTCATTGTATTTAAGAATGTGGTTCAGTTTTCTCCTAACTCCTGATAAGCACTTGAATGCAACAGAGGAGAGCATGATGTAAAACAGTGTTATCCCTCTGAATGTTCAAGTGATGTACAGCATACATAGGGAAGCTTTGAAGGGTGTGATGTTTATGTGAAAAAAATGAAGACTGTTCCCATCACAATAGAAAACAATGATGATTAGAAGATGATGCCTCTGAGTGCCTCTGGACTGTAGTCTATAGAACTGATGTTATGACCATTAGCCAGAGTTGTTCCTTGTTTGGGCATGCATTAAGCAAGAACAAGATGGAGGACGTTTAGCCCATTTAGCTCAGCATGTCATTGTGCATTGTTAAAAATAAAACATAACAAGTAGGCTTGCATAATATGACAAAAAATCAGGGATGTGCAACAACACTGCTCAATATTACAATAATGATATGATGTGCAATAAATAAAGAAACAAGGAGATGTGTTTTCAAGCTGTAAGTTAAAGTTCCTATATTTTTTTTGGATAACACCTCTATCCTGAAACAAGATAATTCCAAATTGTAGAAGTGCAGTTCTTTTCTCTGTCCTCAGCTATATTTTTAACACCACTCGTTTAAACGCTCATAACAATTATTTATGATCTATTTCTCATGCTTTTAATACAGCCACTTGTATGTGTTTGTTTTTGTGTTTAGCTGTATGCACACTGATGCTCTTTTACTCAAGTTAAGTTCCTAACGGATAAATAAAGTTATTTGAATTGAATTGAATATCCTGCTAGCTAACATGCCATTTTCAAATTGACACTGATTCATCTGAGGGTAGCTGAAGTCTAACTAAGGATTCATCTGATTGGCCACATGTTTGCATTGTGAGTGCAAACAGCGGAAATAAGATTTTAGAGGTAGTTTTTTCTTCTTCTTATAACTACAATATGTTATGTATTATTGCACAAGGTGAATGTAACTTGATTTATTGTGCAGTAATAACATTAATGAAAGGTACTTGTGACATTTCACTTATATAGGCTACAGTCATAATTATACTTCAGCCTATGTGCGAGATGACACAAATCAGAGAATATAAGGTTTCTGTTCAACAGACAGATGTGATATATCCTCATAATAAATTGAATTATGTGACAGTAACGTTGATTAGTCAAACCTGAAGCAGCAGAAGTAGGTTGGCAAAAAGTGATTTAAACAAAGCTATCAAGCTATCGAGCAGGAAGAGTTACGTTTTGGGTAAAATTGTGGCAACAGAAATACATTTTATCAAACCTGAACCACAAGCTGTTCATCACAGTGAAATAAGAGAAACTTTTGCTAAAAATGATAACTTCTCGTTAAAACACATCTTTGTATGAGCTGAGTCGTAATTCTGTGAAGCTGAAACAGATGTAGATGCCTTCCCACTAACTGAACCGTGCCCACACCCTGACTTTTCAGTGCACTCTTTCCGTATCTACATGTGTGGATTCCTTCACTTTTTGTCACACTCTTTTGCTGTATTCTTGATATCACACGTTGCTGCATTTGTTGTACATATTAAATGAGCATACATTTCTCAATTCACAATGGATCAGCTCTTTTCATTTGACATAATTTCCAGTAGCCTGTCTGCAGCCTTCATTTCAGCTCACCATCTACCAGCACTTTCTGCTTATTGAACACAGTGACGCCAGCAGGCATTCTGCATGAGTTGATGTCAATTTTCTTCAAAGGGGAAATGCTTCAGTTTGGACTGAAAGACTTAATATTGCTCCTAATGTATTTCATCTTGAAGTGACATCAGCACTGAGTCAGAGCTTTAAGTCAGTCTAGCAAAGGAGTTGTTACGTCAGTTTGAAATTAAACTTAAAAGCAGTACCAGCTTTAAAGAAAATAAAACAAATGCTGATTTACTTTTCTCTGAATGTACAACAGCAGGGGATCTCTGGGGTCATCTGAAAGTAACTGAAACTGTGATGGAAGACAGAAAATTAGCCACAAAACCTGCTTGTGAACCTCCGAACTCAGCAGATATGACTAATGTGACAAACTGATTTACTCGACTACATCCCATTCCAGCCTTTTCTACACATGATGCACACATGAAAGAGCTATAAAAGTCAGTCATCAGCACATACCAGCGCATGACTTGTATGACAAGAGACAGCTGAAGCTACGAGTAGTTTTGCAAAAACAGAGATGTGTCAAGAGCATAAAGAAGAGGAGAAAGATGTAGAGTTACAGTAATATTGGAAGAAGAAGATGAAACAAACACAAGATAGCAGGGAAGTAGAAACGACAGAAACAAATAGGAAAAATGAACTGTAAGAGCAGGAGAGGAGAGGACAGGAGAGAAAGGCAGGAGCTTTAGAGTGGATGAGCAGCACATACGGTTGCCAGATGAGCTTCAGCTTAACCACAATCCTCAAAACGGAGACAAACATACGCGAGTGTCTCCTGTATGCCTTCCATGGACGGCCCTAAATGATTGTAAACATTAGGTTTCAAGAAAAGGGAGGGTTCCCCGAGGCCACTTCTGGTGCACTGGATCGTACAGCCTCAGCAGTGGTGCTAGATAATCACCAACATAATGTTTGGTTAGCAAAGGCATTTGTGAGGACCGATTTCAACACTGATCATGAAGGCAGCGGATGTCAGAGTAGCTTGAGAAAATGGTTACAAATGCTATTGTTGGAAGCTGGGAAGTTGTGCTGCTAGCCATATTCACACGGCGGGCGTTGGCCTCTGGTGTCAAGCTCGTAAAGGAAGACCAAATGCTAATGTAATGCTATGCTGCTATGTTCCAGGTGAAATGGTATAAACAGGGGGAAGCTGGCAAATCATTTATCCACTTTTTGGGTAAGCAGCAACTGAAAAGACAAGATACAATGGAATCTAGAGGAAATAAAGTCACATGTATCAATATAAAACAATTATCAAACACTATTTGATAACCTATTAGCTTATGTTAGATAACAGCTAACATTGGCATTTATTCAATCAATCTTTATTGATTTGTATAGCATCAACTCTCGCATTGAACTACTAACATTACTAACATAACCATGTGTAGCTATAGATGATACTATAATGATAATGTTAGCAGGACTTTACAATTGTTTCTTTCATCTGGCATTCTTGAAAGTAAAATGTCAGCAAAACACGTCATTCTTGGAGTAGCTAACAGTAATGTTAGCTAGGAAGGTTAATAGACACACAAAGATGTCGTCTTTATAAAATGTGGCCAAATGAACAAAATAGACCAATATAATAGCCTTTATAATGGATATATAATTGTGATTCTCTTATATAAGATTAAACATTTTGGTCTGAAAAACAGAATTTTTGACAAAATGTTTTAACTTGAAAAATGGCTCAATGTCCCTCCAGATTCATACAATCCAGTTAGCTTGTTAACAAGACAAGCCATCCCAACACTGTACCTCCAAAAAAAGGTAGCAGGAAAATCATATATTCCTAGCTTACATTGTCTTTAACTTGGGATATAGGTATTTCCGTTCTATCCTCGAGCACTATAAATGGCCATAAAAGCAAGGAAGTGTTTGAATGGAACCATTTTGCTGTTGACTAGTTGCTAACAGGTAACAAATATATTGTTACAACATCAAACTGCCTGATATCCCTCCAGATTGTCTTTTCTGTAGCTGATCAATCAGGAGGTGATACAATAACTATTTGTTCGATTCTTTACAGCAAACTGGAACACAGATGAAAGTAAAGGATACTAGTACCATACTAATAAAATGAATTACAATAAAAACACTGTTATGTCTATATTTAAGCTTCCCACCCTAAGGTGGTGAATTGTGGTTTCACCGAAGCTTAGTTGGTCATTTCTTAATTTCGCTAACCTGCTTACATGTATGATTTTAATAGTAATCAACATTTTAAAATTCTGTAAGTGAGCCATCGTTTGAGGTCTGAATGTGTGGGTATATTTTGACAACCTGTAGTGACATATATGAATGTTAGAATCATGCGTTTCTAAAGCTGCAGATGGATTCCTTCATACTTGTCTACACAAATATGTTACATTTGTAGAAAAAGTAGAGAAAGGTAGGAAGATGTTGTTTTGTGTTAAACTAAATAGCTTGTCAAATGTTTTAATTCTGACACAAAAGGATATCAGGTCATTTAAAGGGAAACTAACAAACTTTGAGTTTCCTGCCAGTCATACATTTGTATTGATATTACTGAGGTTCCTATATATAGTAATCTGTTAAACTTCATTATCATATGTGGACTGAATAGGAAACAATTTGCAATGGGAATTTATTAGAAATGCAAAATAACTTGAATGTTTCACAGCATCCTTGACACTCCATTGCCATAGGTGTTTACATCTTTATGCTACAATGGCCTTTAGGTTTGGTTTCTGAAGAGCGGCACAATGCTCTGAACCAGCTAATTATTTACTAGACTTGACACCAAACAAATCCAACCTCTCTGAGCGTATGTTAAACAGGCCACGGCTCTCTGCTGTTCCTCACAGATGAAACATTGCGTATGTCACACAGAGTGCGTCTCTCTTTGTGCCTTGTTTTCATCCCTGGAGGACTACTTTACTGTGTTTGAAGTCTCATTTATTTTACCTACGTATCAGCTTCACAATTGATTAGGCCTTTCGTACAAACACCCGCAGCACTGTGTTGGTTTAACATGGACGTCAGAGAGAAGCTTCCCCCTCGCCTGAGCCATTTAAGACATAGCAGGTCTGACATTATTACCATTTCCAAGCTTTCCCAAAGGAATACAAGAGGAAACAAACTGTAAACAAAGAAGACATCTGAAAGGAGATATTTGATTCAAACTTTCACATCCTCTTCTCTAAGGTTCCTTGAAAATGGAAACCTGGACTTTGTTTGGATTTGACTCCCATGGGATTGCTCACATTTGGCCCCAACGTATTAATTGGTGAACTAGCAGAATGTCCACAGCTGCTTAAGGTCACTGTAGAAAATTTTAGATTCCAAACAAATATAGCCAGTTATAGCCTTCATTTAAAAAAAGACCTGACCATAGACTGTACACGGATCTTTTTGAGTCTTTGTAAGGGTTTGAAAAGCATCAAGGACCAGAATTCACGGCCTGACTCACAATGTGATTAAGATCCTCTTTCTGTAAAAACTGATGCTTAAATCAAACAACTATCTAATTGAATTACACCCTTTACTTTTGGCAATAAACAGAATCTCTTGTGTATTATTCTCTTTTCCATTTATATTATACCAAGAGCACAGATTTATTGTGCTGGGCACAACGTGCACTCAGAGCAAGATAAAGTTCAGCACTAGAATTTGTCACTTCTATTTACAAAAATAAGGACACTTGTTATAAGGTACCGTGGGGGGAGATAATTAATATGGTGAAGTTCTCGAGAACCTCAACAAGTCCAGATTCAGACCGTCTGGAACGGTGGCCTGTCCAAACAATGAGAACATTGTTATTTTCGTAAACCTGTTGACACGAGTCACTGAGGAAGGTATTATGTGCCAGACAGCTGTTTCAACATGAACTCAGGGGTAAAGTTGGGAACAAAAAAAAAAGAAACAAACGTGTGAAACCTCAATGAAGAGTGATTTGATTATCCAGTATCCCATGCAGTGTACTGTAATCAAACAATTAAAGGGGAACAATTGAGTGGTTGACTACTGCTGCAGCAGGCTGTTGGTGTCAATGCTGACTGTCACATGTGATATAAACAGAACATTTACCATGATTAGAGGACATGATCAAGTTTCATGGTTTGACCTACAAACGTGCATAAAGGAAAACTTTTTCACAAGCAGTAAGCCCAACGAGAAGGATTCCCAATTGGACCCAAAGTTTAAAAACTACTGGAGAATTGGAGGCTTGCCAAAATCTGGTTTGCCAATTTTATCTCCTTTTTGATCCAATTTAAAATACCCACCCCACAATAAAAATAATGTATTTAAAATATCTGAAATTTAAATTCTATGGTTTCTTTTTTAATTAAATTTTATGTGATCAATCTATGTGGTATTCCTACTTCCTCAAACGTTTTGTAAAGTATTTTGTAACTACTATAACTTAAAGAAAATGTCTATAAATAAAGATTGTTCTTAAAATAAGCAGTGATGATGTCGTATTAAAATGTGTATGTCTCATTGTATGTAAATGTTAAACTTGCATTTTTGTACAGTGTTACAGATGTGAAAAGACAAAGGGGAAGGAAGGAAAGAAGGAAGGAGATACAAAAGGAAGTAAGGAGACAGTGGGGGGGGGGTCGATTCTCAGTGAAAGAAAGTGGGGGTCTGCTGTAGACCCATCACATTGCTTTCAGGCCGACACTTGCTTTGTTTGCCTTTAAAGAGAAAATAATGGCAGAGAAAAAGACACGTTAAAAAAAAGGAAAAGGGAGAAGTAGAAGAAGAAATGTAGAAAAGTTGCCCCCCTCCTGGCAGCCCAGCGCTGTCCGACAGACGTGCTTTAGGGGTTGCATTGGTGGCATTCTGGTCGGGAATCAGGGCTGCATTCATCCGAGCATGCCACACTGAGTCTCTGTGGCCAATCCACGCTGGAGGCCCGAGGACAGGGAGTTTGTGCCGCTGAAAGCTTGGGACAACACAGCTCGACAGCATCTCACACACACACACACCAGCACACACACACACGCACACACACAGCAAGAGAAAAGACAGGCTGGTTTCCCACAGGGCAGGGCTGAAAGCTACACCATGTTCAGCTGGTACAACATGATGAAAGTGAACTGGAACACATTGTGCTGGACTGCCACCGAAGGGACATCGCCTCGCCGGTGATCTTTTTTAAGCATGAAGCATTTTTTTTTGTGTGTTTGTGTAAACCCTGTAATGTCAACCAGAGTTGTTGGAAATCCTGCTGCCATGTAGCCATCAATCGATTACGTGACTTAAAGTTGTGAAGCAACTGTTGGGCAGTGAAAGATTTCTGTAAGTCGGCTGTAAGCAAGAGCACATGCATCCCGTCCGTTGACATAGGAAGCAGTGAAGGGATTTAAATCTACTTTTACAGTGCTAACTTCTCAAATAGAGCAAATATAGCCGCTAGCTTTCTGTGCACATCCCTCACCCTTCTGCAGACAACTTTGTGTCAGCCATGTTTGGAGAGAGAATCTGTGTGTTAGGGTCAAAGGCGACCTCTTGACACAGGGAGTTTATACATGCTAATGAGGGCTGCACTCTAACCTCAGTGCTAAGTGCGTATGGTGCGCACACAGGGTTGCTTCTCGTGTCCGTGCGGGATCAGTGTGTCTATCACCGAGCTGAGTGGTGAGGAGCCTTCAGGAAAAGACCCTGAAACGAACAAACAAAAGAAAAACTGAAAAGGAGGAGGAGGGAGAATCACACTTTAAACACAGCTGAAAGGCATTACATAACTTTTGAGTTAAAAAAAATATCCAAGGTAGTTTATTTAAAGTGTAGTTTAGATTAAAATCATCAAGTGATGTATGATGCAAGTCTCAATGACTGCCTTTTCTTTTGCTTTTATCTTGCAATGATAGGTTAACATCAGTTTTTAATCTAAATGTTGTGCAATATATTCAGACTGACTCTTAGTCAAAGAGTAAACTTTGTTAGTCAGTTTTTCTTTCTGAACACACATACTCTCGCACACACAAGAAAAAGAAGAAAAAAAACATGGTATGCTTTGGAAAAGTTGCAGCTTTGAAAACTCACTTTTCTCAGCCAAACTTCTTATACATATTTGCAAGAAAATCAAAGCCTCTTTGTGGGGCTGGCCCTAATCCTTTCTCCGGCACATAAAGGATGTACCTTTAAACTGGCTTTCACTCCTCTGACAAGCGTGCAAATTGGTGAGAGGTAGGATGCCATCTCATTGACATTGTTTGTTAGAATAACACAGCGCAGGGGAAAGGTCCCTTCTCAGGCATTCCACTGAAGCCCTCCCCTCTGTGAAGTCGCCTGATGAATTGTCACAAGCTTGTTATTTGCCATTAGTTTCTAGCATTTCTTCCTTCTGTTTAGCCAAACTAATTCAATCTTTCTTTGGTGGAGAGGAAGGGTGGGGGGTGATCTCATTGAAAGCCCCAGGAGGCTTTTGGGAACTTTTCTGCTTTCTTTCTTCTGTCACATAGTGCTTTACCTGACCCAGTTTATTTGGATACTTGTGTTATTAACATTTTTGTTTTTTTCCCCCTGGAGATTTATTGTTACTTAATCACAGAAACTAAACTCATCATTTGTCTTTTTGGGGCAGTTTATGATCTCACTGCTGTTATGCAGGGAATACATTCGAGCATGTGACACTGTGTATCAGTAATACACATAACTCATATTTTAAATCAGCGACATAAATTAATTCTGTAACAACCCAACAGATCATGACGACAAGAAGGAAAATACTTTCCTTCATCCATGCAAAAAGTATAAAACATTAGCAGCAAGTAAAATCAAATAAAGAATAAAATACAAAAGGAAATCCCAAAGTATTTTTTTCATGAATATTGACCAATTTATGCTCCCATATCTTATCTGCGGCTGCATTAATTCTTGAATAATAACCCCCTGATTTCACAATTCTCCTGTGACAGCCTCTTAAAAAGGACAGGAATATGTATGTTTACTCACAATGATCCACCCTAAAGGGCATCAATCAGAAGTCACATTGTAATAAGATCCAGAAGTGTGCTCAGATCAGAGCAGGGCACTGCTAACAACCGTATCCTTTTGATAGCAGTGTGACTAAGAGTTTAATTTGGGAGCAGCCATCACTTCAAAGGGAGATGTGAGCATTTTCCTGCTTATTTGCACCCCCAATGGGGCCTATACATTATAGTAGAACCATGCCTGGGTCCTCCGCTCGCGCACTAATGCCATCCTGATTGCCTAATTTCTCATGTCGGCAACTTCTTCTGGGGAGCGAGAGGAGGACAATTAGGGGACAATTGAACATGATCGTGATGGGAGTGTTCTGTGCTGCAGCAGGCAGCCCGCAGACCGCCTCACTAGTAGGCTGCTTTTGGTTAAGAAGAAGATGCAATTTCTTTTTTTCAGTCCGTGTTTTTCTCAAAGTTCATACTCGGGACACATCAGGAAGTGCCTGTGATGGGCAGGCAGTGTAAGCAGTCACAGAGGGAACACCACAACTTCAGGCTAATTAAAAACATTTAGACACTCAGAGCAAACGGGGGGAATCATGGGTGGTTTTGGTTTGTTTGACGATCCATGTGGCTTTGTGTATGTGTACGTCACACCTTATATTTAACTCGTTTATAAACATCAATCATTCTGTGTATTTACACATTTACACTGATCAAGTCTCTCTACCAGTTTTTTTTCCAATTCCATCAACTTTTTGTCAAATATTTGCACTTTTAAAAGACAAATTTAAAGGAAGAATGTTTGACTTTTTGAATGGATGTTTCCCTTGAGCATCATCATGAAACCACAACAAACTCTTGTTTGGTGACACCTCCGCCATATTGAAGCCTCCACTCTCTTCCAGCAAAACCTCTAACCCCCCTTCCTCTTTCGCAAGAAAGAGTTTATCAGTATGAATGCACCATAATTAAGCACAGGCAATTTGGTCGAGCTGCAATTGCCTGTGGTCATCATTGCTGTGTTAGGAGGCTAATGTTAGCACACTTAAGTTAGCTTCTAGCTTCACATTGCTTGTAACTTCACTCACAATGAGCGTGATCTAAAAACGCTTTAATGTGACAATAAATAAGCAGTGAGTATGTTATTTTTTCGTTTTCTCTATATTGGCTAAAACAGCTTTTATACAAAAGGGGAGGAGCCGGCCGTCCCGTCCACGTTAACCTGATTTAAACACGACTCCGACAACAACACACCCTGCGGGACTCACGCTTCTCTCTCATTGCAGACAGTCATGACAGTGATTTACATGGATATACATTTATTTCTGCTATATTTATGTGTAAAATGTCACACATTCCTCCTTTAACACTGCAGCACACATACAATTCACGGTAAAGCTCTGCAGATTTAAACATTTTAAACAAGGTTGCGGCCATCAAAAACTCCTTATTTTGAAGGCCAGATGATCACCGGCAGGATATAAGAGTATAAACACTTGTACAGATTAAATTCCTTAAGAGACAAATTTGATCTATGGGGTTTAAAGTGTAACCTAATGTGACTGTGGCTGCACGCTCTGATTAGTTAAGTGTATTCATGTGGCAGAGGAGAGAGACTACCATGAGCTGTTTCAACCCAAGCCAAAAGTTGGCCTATGGGTGTCTTCTAGTTTTGGGACATGTGGTTTGTCTATGGAAGAAAACACTGTTCAGACTGTGCTGTGGACCAAATCTCTGCCAAAACCTGAAATCTATAGAGTCAACGTTTTCAGATGTTAAAGCAAGATGGATTAGAGTACTTTTAAGGTACTTTATTTAATGGAAAGCTGAAGTGATACACTTAACTTTGTAAGTGCTATTTCATTCCTAAAATGTCAAAGCAGACAACACATTCATCCCTATGTTGGGCTCTCAGGTTTCACTGATACAGTACATCTTGGTTAGCACAGTGATAAAAACCCTGTTTGCAAGGCCAAAAAATACAACATCAGAGCACATCTAAAGAAAAGTATTTTAAAGAAAAGTCCAGCTAAATATCCCCTGTCAAAGCTGGGCAGTGGCATTATCTGCCTCTGAGGCTGTGTATGCATTATCTTGTGTTATTGGACTATTTGTCAAAAGAGAGCACTTCCCTTTGTTCAAACAAACCAGTCAGTGTTGCAGGTCTGGAGGTTTATCTTACCTCTGCACAAATAAACTATAATGCTGACTAATAACTGGACTGGAATGTGAGCAGAGCTTAACTCTGGCCTCAGTGTGTTGTTAAGTGTAATGAATTTTACAGGCCCCTCTGTATACAATGCCAAGGCTTGGTTTACTTTACTACACATGGCTGAGGCCTTTAACTGAACATTGACCCCTGGCTGAGACAAAAGAATTCACTTACACATTAATTACAGACTTGAATGAGTATCGTGATGGAGTGGGAAACATCATGTTGAAGAGAACAAAATCAAAAGTACAACATATTTAAAGAGGGAATTTAAAATAATCATGAAGAGGAAAATACATGTGCAACTTTCCAAAATGAAGGTGTTGGGATATGTCATGTTTAAAGGATAGAATATAAGTAAAAATAAGGACATAATATCAGTGAAGAATTATGATATCAATATCAATATCATGATGTCTGGGAAAACTTTTTAGAATAAAGGTTTGTTAAATGCTAGGAGATCACTAAAGAATCAGGAAAATGTATTTTGTTGAAAATGTAGACTAACTATTGTGATATTTTTCATAATTCTTAGAAAAACATAAACTTTTTTTTGGCGTTGAGATTTCTTGAAATGAAGGAAATATAAAATACACTTCTTCATGTTACATGAGGGAATACTAAAGATTTTAGCTTTCTCTGAAAAGTAATTTGCATGTTTTGGTAATATCCCTCTATATGCCTATAATCATTATCAAAGTGATTTAATTTCAGTTTTAACACACAAAAAGGGCATTATGTCCATAAATAAGCAGGCAGAAAGGTTCATGCCACTCTGTGTTATGAGGAGAAGAATAGCGGAGCAGCACGGCTGTCCCGCCTGTCCGTCGTTAACAGCAGAAGACACAGCGAGGGCCACTCGCTGCCTCAGCGGGCTGGAGCTGTCAGGCTCTCCAGCGAGTCGACAGCCCGAGTGATAAGACCACTTTAAAGGAGAAATATCCCCGTCTCCGCCCCTTCAAGAGGAAATCTGCTTAAAATACCATGACTGTCTTGTATATGGCTTATGGAGGGTGTGATCATTGGTGGCTGCTTTTTGGCGCAATACACTCAATACAGAAACTGTCTCCCCCCTGGCATCAAAAACACAGCCTGGAACTGTTTTTGCAGCCACATATCTGTCTTGATGCCCTCAACACCGGATAAGGAAGCTATACTGTAGCGTATAATCTTCCATAGTGACAATTGAGTGATCAATTCATTGAATAATCATTTTGAGGGGGAAAAAATCTCATGTTTGGTCATGCAGAGATCATGTCCTCCATGGAGGGTTTTTCAAACATATTTATACAAGAAAGAGACTTTTTGAATAATGCCAACAAGAGTGTAGACTGACAATGAGATCAAGGTGGAGAGGATCAAAATGCTATCAGGGGCGAAGTCTAAAGGACACTCGATAGGTTACAGTTTGAGAGAGTGTTTCCTGTCTTGAAAGTGTGCGACTTCAGCTTAAGAAACATGGCCCATCTCCCCTGAGCCCCTCCGTCTCCCTCCAACCCCTCCGTGACCTAATTCCCCCGAGGTTTCCAACTGCCTGTCAAACTTTTGCACCAACTATCCAGCGTGGGGAAGGGGTTTCTGCGGGGCGTGAATACCCTCTACGATCAACCAAGTTGTAGGTATCTATTTTGCTTGGAGTTGCAGAACTGAGGCAACATTCTGATGAGGACGCGTGGAGGTCAACACCTCACTGAAAACAATGACAGATGCAGTAGCACGATAGAAATTCACCATGGCATCTAGCCCCGACTCCAACTGTCAGCGGCATCAGAGTGCATCAGGGGAGCCCTCTGCGCAAAAAAATGAGGAGTGGGGGGGGGGGCAGGAGAAGCGAGAGGCAGCAGAGTTTTGTAACAGTGTCTATTACGCTACACAAGAATTTGCCTGGGAGCTCGGCTTGACAGATTAGTCCAGCGCCCAGATGGGGCAGTGCATCGGTGAAACAAGAGCTACTTTTATGAGGTCCGTAACACAAGCCCGGGGTAGCCATGGCGAGGCCCGGTAAGCGATCCCTTGATGAAAGTGAGGGCAGTGCTCCACCTTTCATGTTTCCATAGGTTTTATTTGGAGCGCACACAGACGGGGCTGCAGACAGAAATGACAGACAATTAAGATCGCACAAAGGCAAGGGAAATTCAGTATCGAGCTACATGACCCCTGCTCGCCGGCAGTATTTCAATGCATATGGCTGCCTTTTGTAATGAAATTCTTAGGGAAAACCTGTGTGTCTGCGAGTGAGTGAGAGACAGACTGAAAGAGCGAGGGAGAAAAGAGAGGCCTGAAGCTCCAGTGATGGGTAAAACATGCAGTTATATATACCTGGCAGATTCCAGTTTCTAAACCCACCTTCATGCATCAAAGAGCCAAAGCAATAGACGGGTGTGGGGATTAATGTGGAAATAAACCTTGGGCTTTCTACATATCAAAGACCAGATAAGCTTATGAAGTTTAATTCATATGTTTTATTCTGCTGAAAAACGGCCATTTGTGATGATGGCTGGGCTGTCCCGGGCGGAATGATAGCACGCTGATAACGATCCGGTGCCAACACTTCCGACTGAATCCATTTCTAAAGGAGAAGGGAACAGGTTTGAGAAATATAAATTAACCTCACCTTGCTGAGAGTGAGAAAGAGGAGGAGGGGGGAATGTTCCCTTGAATGTCCACTGACAGGGATTTCTTCATCCCAATAACTAAGACATCTAGTTTGAGCCATAAAGGAGAGACACGGCAGACAGGCAGTCTGTGGCTCCAGACAGAATAGAGTGTTTTTTTTCTGGTGGCGAGAGATGTCTAAATCTGGGAATGGATTTTATATTTCCAGCGTAATATCAAGGGCGAGCAGGTGAGCTTCTTGGGTTTTCATTCTGCAGACGCCTAATCTCAATCTCCCTGCACATGTGGATGTGGAAGAATCAGAATGAACTCGGCTTTTTTTTTTAATTCTCCAATGAAAACCCAAAACTAGTGAAATGTATTAACTGTGCAGACAAGAGTGTTTAAATACATGTTGTAACACGTGCATGCACACATTACACCTGCATGTTTTAGGTGGAATGTCAAACTTGTATTTTACCCATCTGTAACTGTGAGAAACAAGTTTTTCTTGTAGTTTCCCAACTATGTGGTTTCAGTTTCAGTGTATGTGTATTTTTTAAAGAGCACTGTAATGTAATGCTACATTACTACATTGTACTCTTGTTGCTACACATGCCACTAACTTAATATCCTGGGTGTAAAATATAGAAGAACACTGAAACAAAGTGGACTGAACACATAAATAAAATAGCTCCAGTGCTTACTATGGAATTAGTTCCAGTTTTGGATTATCACCATGTACCAGTATTTGTTTGGTTTTTGTGGGGCTAAGAATGAAGAAACAAATTGATCATGTTTGAACAATGAAGCTAAGCCAGTTTTGTTACTACAATAATACAGGGGGATCAGGTACAGGATGTTTCCCTGCAGAGCGGCCACCGCGGCTGGAGATGTTTTTTTTCATTCAGCATGCAAATTTTTACAAAATGTTCCTTTAACGGCCACTTTTCAACAACATGCTGAAACTCCATGAAATTATATATTTTTTCATTCATTTACAGTGCGTCTTCCTCACAGGAAATCCACCCAGGAGGTTTTTACAGGATTGTTCCCTTTAATGAGGCCCTGCAAAAGCTTATTTTCCCATCTGTGGCCTCTTTCTCATTCCCATTCAGTTAATCAAATTACACGGCATCTTTAATCTCGCTTTATGAGCCGGTATATTAACTTAAATTCTTCAAACCCTGCAGCAATGAGTGGGTGAGATTCAAAAGAGATCTATACATGCAGTGAAGGGAAATGCAGCTTCTTCCTCTCTGACAGCCAGGCGCAGCGATGATGACACCTCTGATGTATTTTTCACCACAAACAGCACTCCAAATGGATATTTACTCTCAAATGGAAGAGTAAACACATTTCAAAATCACAATCAACAAATCTTTATTAATTTTCCCCAAAAAACTGTGATGTTAGTGCATAAGCAGCATGCGCTCAGGGACTACTGCAGCCCCATAGGGTGGAGTTATTAATGGATGCAACTGTTCTGCCAATCCGTTAATCGCAACCACGCTGAACCACATCGTATATCACACAGCCTCAGTCAGACAGCCAGCCAGCCAACCGATCAGTCAAGCAGCCAGGCACTGAGGCAGCAAGCCAAACGGCGAAGAAACCAGCGGATCAGACTGCAAGGCGGTCAGTCAGTTAGTTAGCCATTCAGCCAGCAAGGTAGCCAAAGTGACACAGTCAACCTGACAATACTAGAGTCAACTGTGCTCGTGGAGTCAGTCAGACAGCTGGTCTGCTCTGGAGAAAACAAGCCGTCTGCAATCTGTACACCATAAACACAATGTGACACTTAGCACCGGGTTGAGCAAGATTTATCGCACACATTCTTGGCTCTTCGGTTAATATACTGCACTGCTGTGACCCAACTTTCACTCCAGGCTCCGCAGGCAATGAGCCTGTGACACCTCCTCGCCCTCGTGCCATTAACATCTCTCTCTTACACTTACCAGAATACTTTCCAAATATCTTACAAGTAGTAAATCTGTTTTTGGGATTAAAACTGAGCAGCATGGCATTTGAGCCCCTCTTGTCAAAGCCCAAAGTAAATCTCTCCGAAGCACAACCAAGTCATGGTTTTAAGCTCTCGATGTTCAAAACAGAACGTTGGCATTAACAGGGGAGTAGAAACAGGTTGGTCGCTGGATGCATAGTTCCTCAAGTATGGAGGGCAGGCCGGGGTTGTGTTTCTGTGTTGATATGGAGCTATGGCTTATTTTTAGGTGCGCATATTAAAACATTAATGTTTCACTCAAGTTTCACTGCAGCAAATGAAGCTGCATAGTTCTACTTGGTTGGACATCTGTAGTGCAAATGACGTATACTTGGGTTTCTCGTTTAAAACTTTGACACCTCCAGATTCTGAGTGTATGACCCAGGAAACAATAAATCACCAAATACCAAATGTCAGCAAGCATAAAGTGATGGCATGTCAAACTGGTTGTAAAAGGGTCAATACATTTGTTCACAGGGTGGTTCAGGACAGGCAAAAAAAAAAACAGTTTAAAGATCTTTTCACAAAGTTACCCAAAGTTTGCCCTTCACTGTAGAAACTTAAAAAAGCAAAGTTTATATGTGTCCTTGGAATTGCACTTGTGTGACAGGTCAGTGTCATGAATTTGAGAAACATATTGTGAACACATGTTTGGACCTTCTGGGTTCAAGAATTTGTCTCGCACTGGAATTCAAACATATATATATATATATATATATATATATTTAATCATTTGGGATCCTTTCCAAAATAAGGACAGATCTCATTCCAAATATCATATCCCTTTTATTTTATTATTTGCATTTCCCCTGTCTTCCCTTGATCTATGAAAGCTGAATACTTCAGCTGCTTCAGATGGAATAATGTCAGTGTCCTGTAGAGACTTGGCATTTACAAGTGTCAACCGGTTCATGTAAAATAGCAGCATCTTTAGCTTTAAGAAAGCTGCGTTTATGTAGCCGAAGTTGAGAGAATCAAAAAAGAACAGTATGTTTATGTTATGTATATGTATGAATCCATTGTATTTGCAATGACTTTAATTCAAAATTAAATAGGTTTAAAACTATCAAATGCTTGACAAGACAGATACAGTATACACAAATTGTAGAAAAAAGACTGAAAGAGTGAATTCTTACCGTAGCAAAGCATAAAAAGCTACATTACGTTACTGACAAGTTAAAGCACACTGCGTAGCAAACAATCCACGATTCTCAACATAACAGCACACATCCAAGTAAAACAATATGTTTACTTAAAGTTAACTTAAAGTTACTTTTTCAGGTTCAATCGTCAACTTTAGTCCCTAATGTTGAGAAAAAGGGGCCTCATGCATGTTTTTGTGGATAGTGTTTACTTGCCCTATAGAAGAAAAGTGAGAACCTGCTGATTTTTTTTATGTTAAGAGATGATTATTGGAATTTCACACTTCAGAAATATCAAGCAGCTTTCCTTTTAATACCCAAACAACTCAAGACCCTTTGCAAATGGGGGACCATTGTTCCATAAGGGATACAAAGGCTTAGTGTAATTAGACAGTATGGTGACACTAGAAAGATATTTAAAAATGTTCCTAAAAAATAGACAAAACTAAGTTAAGCTTGATTGCAAGATGCAAAACTTACAGGACATGGAGAGCAGGCAAAACTCATTCAAATGTTTAAAGTATATCCACTTGATTGTGATAAAAAATAAAATAATCAATGCATTTGAAACGCAAAGAGAAGTAAGATAAGCTATATATATTTTTAAATATGTTCTTGTATGACAGTTGGGAAGCACCAGCCAGACGTGTACAAGACAAACGCATAAAGGATGGTTAATTTCATAAAAAAGTTGCATTTTGATTATATTCTGGCACCAAATCTACTTGGTTAGTATAAATAAAGGTTACGGTCAAGGGTCAGGATAAGTATGTTAGTTACATAATATATGTTATTTTATACATTATACGACTTATAATTGCATAATTGACTTTAACTTGACTTTTGGTTGAGCTACAAAGAGGACAAAGTTCTCCGTGGTGATGGTCTTCATGGTGACCGTCGATCGGCAAAAAAGTAACTCCTCCTCTGTGAAAGAGGGGTCAAGCATTTTGCTGACTGAGGTGCTTCAAACAAGTCCCTGATGCCAGGCTGTAAATACATCAGTTATCTTTGGTGTAGTTTGTTTGGTAGCATGAAATAATGATTGCACAATTTACAAATGATAATCTTCAATGTATGCACTGTTATGACAGAAACAAACAAGAGAAAGGGGTATAGGTAGGGTTTTCTCTTTTGCCCTTATTGCCACACAAATCTTCAGACACTTTACTTTCTCTGTTCTGCGATGTCTCCCAGAAACCAACTCTACAACACCCCTCTGTGCGTCAGTCTGTGCCTCTGTGTCCAAAATATACCTTAACTCCTGTGTTGACCCGAGATTTGTTTCCCACAATGTCATTTGAGAGCAGCACGGAAAGGGTATCACTGTGCTGTTGATATGACAAATATAGAGTGGAAGCTTGAGAACGTAGCATAAAGGTCAGCCAGAGTCCAACCGATAAGACTGTATACATCCAAGACCGTCAAAGTGCTTTTAAGATGGCAACATGTTACCCAAGCTGCTAGCTATACAGTTGAGCTAATCGCTAGCTATTCTCCTGACTTCTGGGAAAACAAACATTTGTTATGTGATACCTTATTAGAGTCGCCTTGTTTACTTATCAGTTCCCACGGGTCAAGGGGGCAGTTCTTGTTTGAATGACCTTTGCAAATGTCATCCTCATGGATGTCAACATTCTGCTAGGAGAATAGCTTAGCGTTAGCTCGACTGTAGCTTATAGCTTGGGGACATGTCCTCATGGTATTCCCATGAATTCCACCAGCCAACAAACAGTTCAAACTTTGAATTAAGACCACTTTTAACAAAATGAATAGAGGGAAAATATTGTTGTAGAAAAAGAAAGCATTATTATTTTCTGCAATTCCTTTTTTTTTAAAAGAACAAGAGAGACTGTGTTCCCTCAATTGAAGATGCAGGAGAGTAAACAAAAGCTTCCCCAGGCAAACATATGGCAGTAGAGTGCCAGGATGGAAATAAGGCCAGAATTATAATAATATTTGTGGCCAGAAGCTTTCAGGGTTCGTCTGATACAAAGCTGGTAAATAAATGTATTTCTCAGGTAGGAAAGTGCTCCGGTTTTTATTTCATTCAAATGAGCCAACGTCCAGTTACAGCCTCTCGTCTCATTTGTTCTTCATACAGTATGTTTGTACACACACTGAGCTGGTCACCTGGCCCACAGGATTAGAATGCTAACCAGTTTACATTCTGCCCACAGCTTTTGAAATGATTCAATTTTCCTAATCTTGTTTAGCTTTAGAGTATGTGGCTTTGAGGCAATATGGCATCCTTTTTCAATCGTGGATCCTTTGAGGACATTTGCATATCTAAATTTTGTACTGAAATTCAGGACAGACTCGTCTTTGCGGCCCTCTGAAAAAAAAAAAAAAGCCAAACTAAGAAGCAATGCCGGGTCAACCTGGAGGCTTAATATATGTTTGATGTGTAGAGATAGCCACCTGCTTTTTTCCTCTTACTCCAGTCTCTGAGAAATGCTAAACTGCCTCTTGATGTTAATGGGATAGTCTGCTATTCTTTATAATTCACATCCTCAGATGTAGAAAGGACATTGAGTTTATTCCTCCAAAATGGATGACATAAATAGTTTTTTGGTTTGCAAGTTTAAAAAAAATGGTTTTAGCTCTAAGGAAATTTTGCCTTCTTACTTGTTTGTGTTTCCAAAATAGTCTTTTAGAGATAAGAGCAAAACATGTAAATGTGTCTTACTGAATCACTATTACAGCACAAACATATAAAATATAATGTTCTTCTTATTCTATGTTAAACTAATGGTTACTACACGTAAACAAAAAAAACATCTCTCTTACTTACATTCAAATTATATATATATATATATATATATATATATATATACACACACACGCTATGTTTCAAAAAATGCACACTCATGTCCTTCATTGGTTTTTACTCACAGTCCCGGGTTTCCTGCAATTACCTGCAAGAGTTAACGTGCACTGATCTGTAAAATAATTGTGAAGTGCTGAGAGGTTTTCCATTCCAAGTGGTCCCCAATGAATTGAGTGTTAAGTCCTCATTGCATGATGATGCTGGAGACATTTGTTCCTCAGATTTAGCCAGCAGGGAAGCAGCAGCAGACTAAATGAAACCAGATTTCCTCCCTGCAACTGCTTGGATACAAAGTAAGCTACAACTATGCACTGGCACTGAAAAGAGGGTTTCTATTGTGCTGCAGTAGAAAATTTAATATACTGACATTGGTAGGTTACAGTTTTTTTTTATTCGTCTTTGTTACAAAGAAAAACACGTTTTACACAAAAAATCATATTTTATTTGGAGTTGACAATTTTTTAAAATAATGTACCATTACTTTAAAAACAAATACATTATGTAAGTGAAAAGTTACTACCATAAATAATTCATTTTGGAACTAAGTTTTTTCTGGAAAAATTCTTGCAGTGTACTAAATAAAACGGTGCAAAAGTGTTTTTAGCAGCGAGGCTTTAGATCCTTTTCTCCTGTAACCGATGCACGTCACTGAATATGAATATTGTTTCCCAGGCTTTAAAATATGTCATGAAAAAGGAGATTAATCCTCCTAATCCCAAAAGACCATCTTGATCTGGGAGCTTGGATGCACACTGTGAATCGAGGTGGGGAAAAAAAAGTATTAAAAAGGGACAAATATCGCTTCGCCATTCGCCGCGAGATGTATGTGATAAAGCGAAATGTCAGCAAAAATACTAAAGCCGTATGTCAGCAGAGCTGTCTGACAGACGGGAGGGAAGAGGTAAAAATGTTCTATCATGTCCGACAAGGTGTTCTTTTTGAGATTTAAAGATCACTGCACAACTTTAAACATGTTTGTCACTTTTTACTCTGACGCGGGGAACTATCACGGGCTTCACAAGAACTTTATCGGCTCAGGCTCAAGGTAAGGGAGAGGGAGAAAAAAAAAGTCCATTCCCATTTATCTTAGCCAGGTTCCCTTCAAAGGCAACAAATAAATTACAGTGTACATTTGATACAAATTGATTTCTTAACTCAAATAACAATGTTGTCCCCCCGGTCAGGGCCATGTGTCACTCAGTCGCCAGTCTGAGTGAAAGCCTCAATCTGTCTCTGTGATAGAAATAGGGCTGACACATCTCCACCAAGGAATGCTAATCACGCAGGCCTGGCCTGGCCCTTTGTGGGCAGGCCATGATAAGGAAAATCAGTTTCCCCTCCTGTCAGACAGTGGGGCCTGCGCCCTGATCGCTGTCTGGGAGGAAACAAGCAATGGGCCTGGAAGTTACTGTCCTGGTTGTTTTTTGTTGTCTCTGTGTAGCTACATGACGGAGGAGAGAGAGAAAAAGCGAAAGAGCGAGAGAGGGACGGAAGGAAGGGAGGAGGTGACAGGTGACTGGGGGAGGATGGGGATGGAAAAATGAGTGAGAAAGAAAGAAAGAGTCTCAGAAAAAAAGCAAGGGAAAGAGAAACAGAGGGAGTGAGGTGGAGAGATCAGGACGGATGCTGCGCTTTTAAAGCCTCGGCGGCAGCTGTAGCATCTGCGGTGGAGCAGGAGTGAACCCCACTGAATATCTTGAGCCGATCTTATCAGCGGCGTAGAGAAATGAGATATTGGCAGGAGCTGTTGAGTGCTCTCACAGCTGAGCAGGTTAATAGGGTTGGAAGGCAGGCCACAGGCTAATTGGATTTGCCGTGGCTTGATAAACAGTGGCAAGCCTTTTTTTGCCAGCCAAACATACAGGTCGACTTCGGCACCCCCCCCCCCCCACTCCCAATACCCCAATAAGCTCACTTCTCTCCCATAACCACAACAACCTGAGAGAGACGGGGAAAGCAGAATGAAGGCTATTTTCTTCTCCTTATTCCCCACAGGCCCGACTCGGAGGCTCTCTTTGTGTATTTGTGTGTGTGTGCGTGCATGTGTGTGTACATGTGCGAAAGAGAGAAGGAGAGAGAGAGAGTTGGCCATCTACTGATTTTAATCAAATACCATTTAACCTGTCTGACCTCCAAGAGTCATCACACATGGCCAGATCAAGCAGGGTTGTTCCTCTCTCTTGCTCGGTATTAGAGCAGCGGGTGTAAAGAGGTTCCTCTGTGTAGACTGTTATTTCAACACCTTTTTTCTTTTAGAAGAAATGCTGGTTGCCACACAGTCGCCTTTGTTAACCTTAGATCAAAACAAGTATTATTTATTTGATAAGACCCAGTTGGAGCACCATGCTTGAATGAGCTCTGGGCTTCAAAAAAAGATAGAACGCCATCCTTAAGTTAGAGAAATTCACACCAAATAAATGCATGTCTAGATACTGTTTGAGGTAGGTCAAATGTTGTGAAATATATAATGCAGCAAAAACAGGAATAAATTAGGAGGATATTAACTGGATTTCCTACAAGAAAGCATTGCTTCTTAGTCATTTAACTTCATCACATGGACTTTCTCTCTGCAGTGACCGAGATTCTGCTCATGTGAAGGTGTTGTTTTAGTGTCCAAACAAGTATTAGCAAACACACATAAGTGATACCCAACAAATGATCCAGTCAGATTGTTTACGTCCTCAACCCCTCATCAGGGAAGCTCACATCAAAGACTACACTTCCCACACTCCTGGTTAAAGGCCATCCAATCAGCAATACCAAAAATCCATACATCTTTGTTTGAGTACACGAGGCAGCGGCTCCTCTCTCTAACTTTTTGTTCCCACACTTGTTTTGATCATATTCTAGTAGGTGGCCAGTGTTTGATTCTGTATGTTTGTGTATGTTTTTTTTTTTGCCCGAGTGCTGTGTGCACTTGCACTGAAGTGGAAGGAGTGGGTCTTATGTGGGGGGAATTATTTGTACTCCAAGCATGAGGGCGAGAGGGAAAGCGTATCCATCAAAATCTATTTATGAGGCGAGGGACTTTGACGAGCAAGCGACACAGACAGATTCTTTTTTTTCTCCTTTTTTTTTTTTTTTTTAAGAAGGAATAGTACCCACTGTGAAACACCCTGGGGTGTCACACTGTCCTCATTTATACAAACAGCCCCAACCGGTGGATAACTCCTCTGCATACTTGGATGTAACCAGATTGGCTTAGTTAGTGAGCACCCCACACAAGAAAACCCAAGCAAAAAGTGTTTGGAAAATAGGAGGGGAGAAAGAGAGGACAGAACATCAGTCCGCCTCTGGATATCCATTCGCAAAAAAAAAGAAGAAAAAAAAAAAACATCAAGGCCTGGGACAGCTTTGAAAGCAGAAACTAAAACAGTGATTGATGTGGAAAAGGATGTTGGACGTCAACTGTCGGACAGACTGCATTTGGTAAAAGTTCACAAATTTGCAGATAAGCCTCAATGTAAACGCAGAGGGAACTAGCCAAAAGAATGCTAATGGCCCTCGGGGAGAGGGAGGCTACTTTCTGTTTTAAAAAGTCCATTTTAGACTGGATAGGTTTGTAACACAAGACGGACAAGGTTAATTTTACAGTGTGTACATTCTGTCGGGAAAAATTCTATCGGTGCTCACAGAAAGGATAAGAGCACAGACAACAAGTCTTCAGTTTGCTTCGAGGGGTCCTGCTAATGGACATGGTCTTTACATTATTAGAGGAAGAGATGAAAAGAAAGAAAGAAAGAAGGAAAGAAAGAGCGAAAGATGGAGACATAAGAAAGGGAGACAGACCCTTCCTTCATCTCTTTATCTCAGCCATTGTGGGTGATGGCAGGGTGAGGAGGGGGAGTTTGGCATGGAACCGTCACACAGACTGAATTCATCAGCCCCTATAACTTCAACTTGCCCATAAAGAATTTATGAATCCTCGGATAGTAATCGGCCGCATCCATTTCCTGAAGAAGAAAGCACAACTGATGTCTGTTAAACAGCCCAAAGGGACTGACCTCCTCTCCCGTCGGATGGGTACAGAGGAGGGACAAGAAGACTCAAATAGAGGCAGAAACTGCATGTTCAGAATGTGGTGAAAACTGTACACACCTTTATTTAAAACCTACAGATATGCACTGGAAAGGATCAGCTAAAGAAAAAAAACCCAGTTATTGTCTTTATCACGTTTGACAGTTTGTATTTGAAATGCTAACCAGTGGGGGAAAAAATGTTTCTTTTAATGTACAAAAACACACATAAGATACTTTTATTTAGCACATAGTGGAAATAGGGGCTTCTTCTATTAAATACTGATGGATATAGAATAATAAAACTTTACCAGATGAGAAAGACTGAACATGTTGAAAACATTCAAAGTGTACAATGGTAACACCTTTTTTCCTGAAGAACATGTATCCCAGACAAGAAGCAAAATAAAACACCAGGAAACAATTCAGCTCACTTCTTTCTAAACAAAAAAAGAAAACCCATAAATATGATGTAAAAAATAGTGATTCTGAAATTATTCTTATTTATATTTCTTGCAAAGGTTATGGATTAATTCTATTCAAATCTGCTTTACTGAGATACTAGACAGTATTGCCCTTTGACCAAAGGTATTTCATATAATATTCTCCTTTTTTTTTTACATGTGTTAAAATGTGCTTACAAGTTGTATAAAACCTCCAAATATATCACAAACTCTATAGAACAAAAACATGCATATACATTCTATTCTCATGTCTGTCTCTCCTTGTTTGTGCAGCAGCAGGTAGCCGATCATTAGCACCTTAAGTTGTTCTTAGGCCCACTATAACTCCTCCAGGTTTAGGATCTGTTTCTGCATGAAGTGGACGGAACACAAGCGTCTTATCTGGCGTTGTCTGTGTTTTCACAGCTGACCATTCCCTTCTTTTTTTCCTGACTATCGTCTTTCAGGCTCCGCTCGGATTCCTTTCCTCACACATCAGGATGGAGACATTCATCTTAAGGATGACATCTGTGGTGAATTTCTCAATAACCTAATAGTCATTCGGCACAGGAGGGGCTGGGGGGGGGGTTATGATGGTGGGGAATAGGGGATTATGACATATAAAATGCTAAAACCCTGCGACGTGGGTGTGGGCTGGTTGCGCATAAAGTTGAAATTTGGTAATTCAAGCTAATGTGGTTTGTTGTCCTCTAGAGGCCGGACCATAATCCATGGCATGATACATTCAAGCCCAGATATGTAATACATTTTACCAAGGCCATAGGTTCCATATAATATCATTAGCTTGCAGTTAACCCAAGAATTCGCAGGAGAAGCGAGTGCTTGTTTACTTTCCGCTCAGGAAAAGGCTGTTAAAGCCAAAAGTAACACCAGTTGTTACACTGTAGGAACATGTGTCATGCACTGAAATGCTTATGTTGGTTTTATTGTTATGGTTACATAGTGGATTGGATTTCTTTGCTCCTCTCACACGAGACCTACATGAGATGTTTTAGCGGTTTGAAATCTAACATTGTCAAATTGTACAAACAAATTACAAATCCTCACTTTATGAGACTCTTAATTCTGCAAAGGCCGCACCCTGACACATTGTCAGACAACAGTGTTTTATTAGAACTATCTTCTTGCCCTAACACCTATGTGTGATTTGTATCTGCCATGATCCATACGGTGAGGATGATGTGCTTTGAAGAGAGCCATCAGTCAGTTAATCTAAAAGAAAATAGTAGCTGAAGATATCTCTCTCTCTTCCAGACAAACCAAAGAGAGAAGAGGAGAGAGGAGAGGGGGTGGGATTCAAAGCGGAGCTCCTCTCAGAGATGGAGAGGCTGGTTTAGAGGGGGAGGGGGGGGGGTGGGGGGATTAAGGCGCTCCCTCACTGTGGCGCAAGCTTTTATAAGGTACATCATATTACTGCAGCTTCACACTTCCATAGATATATCATCATCTGCCTCCCACCAAAGCCCGGCTGTTATGCCGGCGTATTCTGTCTCAAACAAGATTAATGCTTACACACTTGGTGCGTGAGGAAACACAGTGACAGTAAGCTGACAGTACCTACTGTATGTAAAGCTTACACTCAATGCAATATCTTGTTTAATGTGTGACCCTGTGGAGATCAGACACTAATGCATGTCAACTCCAGATCAGCTCTAACCTTGTGTATTTTTCAATAATCATGTTAGTTATGCGCAATTAAGCCATATCCATCGTTTTGTTTTTTTTGTTAAATATCGTGTACTCTTTTCTGTAAGGCCTTTAATGAGAATAATATTGTATAGAAAACGATGGCCTAGCTTTGTGGCACTGATGTGCTGCCATGTCTTTTGAAAAGTTATTGGATGCCCTTTACAAAAACATGGCCCCTTAAAAAAAGAGATCTAACCGAGTGTGAACTTTGCTGCACAGCGGCCTTTAAATCTATTTACAGTACGCTGCTCAAAGTGGAATAAAGCGCAGGCTGAATCCAGGACTTCACACACATTTCTGGTCTTGACTGGGTTCATCCCCCACCTGAATTGTGAAAGACCACTCTTTATTTTAGCGCTATTAATTAAATAAATAAATAAAGAGAAAACCACCAAAGGTAATGTGTATAAAAAAAAAAAAAAGTAGATATATAGTCTTTCATGCCAAGTCAGTGTCCTAGAGTAAGATTAGTGCTGCTGTGAACATGTTTGACTAGTCAGTTCATTGCCTGCGGAGAGTCCCCGGGCTAAATCCATACTCTGAGTCCAGGGCTGCCTTTAGAAGTAAGCCACGGAAATGATTAGTGCTGCTCAGCTGAAAGGCACAAAGGGGCCCGTTGGCCGGGCCTGAAAGTTTCAAAGTGAAACCGGTACACCTTGTGTCTGTGTTAATTGATCACAGGCACATTATCTTGCCTGTTCAAGGCTTAATTTGCCCTCTGAATCAACACCTTTTGTCGACTACTGCACTCATTTGTTGGAAGGGGAAAAAAGAATCGCTGCAGCTTAATCATTCCAAGCAGGTGTGAGTCGCAGCCAATTTTCTGCTCCCTTTTGTCATTTAGTCTTCTTGTACAGGGTGTGTTTTTTTTAGAGCCTGTTACACTGCACAAAAAGGATTTGAGTTGCCTTTTTCAATGTGCAGAATGAGCTTTAGGAAGCAAACAGTAATAGAACATGCTACTGTAACATTGTGCATTTGTTTAGCAATAAACGAAAAGAAAAGCAGATATTTATAGACGGAATAAAGTTCTCATAAGTGTTAAAATGCCAACAAAACATCCAGATCCAGAATTGCAATAACTTCATATATATGTATGTGCATACCTCTTTAAATAAATGATAGGTGTAAATAAGATAAAAGCATATTTCCTATACAGCAATACAACAAAATACAATCAGTGTTTCAACAACAGGGTTTTTTATTTAATCTCAGTTTTAGACAATCCATGCATCAATGCCTCAGAAGATCAGGAATCCATGAATACATCAAGTCAGGAAAATAATATGAAAAAGAGGAGCCTAACTTGAGAATAAAGCGCTCATGTAGCTCGCTGACAGCTATAATACATTTATACATTATTTTTCAGCGGTACAACCCCAACCTATTTTACGTCTGAGGCGTAAACAATGTTGAGTGCTCGTACATGGTGCTTGTTTTTTCAAAGCTTTGTCAAAAGGATGGGACTTATTTTCATTCAAATTGATATAATGTTGTCTCCTTAGTTGAATATTGATGCAAAGGGAAAGATTTAGTAGGGTGAACCCAGACGAAAACAAATGCAGAAACTTCAGAGACCAAAAAGTGGATGCTAACCTGATAGAAATTAAGATCACATGACTATAAAAAGTAAGTCCATCCTGTTTGTATTAGAGAAGACAGGGTGCTTATCCCAAATTCACAGACCTTTGTGGCTTCTTTTGCATTTGTTTGCATAATATATCATCATACGATAAGTGATTTATATGTGAGGTATATGTGTGAAGGTTAACAGACAGAAACTGTGTTTTACAGAGTTCCCATGAATACTTTTACCTGAACATTTTTAATTTGGACATTTAAGATTACTTATAAACACATTTCTCCAATTCTAAAATTCATTTATTAAATTCATTTTAAAAAGAGGGAAAGAAAGCACAAAAAGATACACGAACACTGACTGACTGACAAAATCAAACTTTTTTTCTTTAATCCTGAGGGTGCAGTCGACTGAGGCAGAACGCTATTACTTTCAAATGTTGCGGCTTGCATTCAGTGCAGCCCCACCTCCTCGCCCGATTCCTGCATGTTTTTATTGTAATAGAGCAGATTTCCTTTAAAAGTAAATCTTATTATATTAAAGACACATGTTTCCCCTCTTAGCCTCAGAGGCCTTTGACAAGGTGTTAAGTGCGTTTGAAAAAGTGACTCGTAGATTCCATATGACACGGTTGGTTTACTACAGTCGACAACTCACTATGCATTGGCTTTGAGATAAGGGCGTTATCAACACCGTGGTGTCTGCGCAATGAGGGTGATTAGGAGATATATAGTACAAACACTTCCATTTTGACTTGAGAAAAAAAAACCTTTACCTCCACCCATTTGTAGCCGCACAAATCTATCATAGGAAGGGATCAGCTGAGGGAAATGTGTATTTCATTTCACTTCTGTCCCCATTCTTAATGGGTAGCCATCCAGAGAGAATGAAATGATTGATTTTTGTCATCCTGAATGAGGATAAATGAATCCATGAGGAGGAGGTGGAAGAGGAGTAGCAGGACGAAGAAGGAGGAAGAAGGTGGGGGCTTAGCTTTCTTTGCACGTCTGGCTAGACAGAAACTCAGCAAACCTGTGCGGCAGAAACAGAGGAGGAAAGAACAGTTTGTGTGTGTGTGTGTGTGCACACTTCACATGCACGTGCGTGCTCACTTATACTTCTCTTCTAAGGTTACCTAATGAAATATTGATGGGAGATGTGGGAAGTGCGGGGGCTGGGCTGGGGGCTGGGTGGGTGGGGGTAGTGGTGTTGGAACTGTAACTGCTGCTTCCTGTAGCTTGGGACATCTCTGTCACTCTGGATCTCAGGGAGACAGCCCTGCCCTAATTTAATCTGACTTTGAATGAGTCTGTATCACAGGAGGTAAAAAATGTGAATTTACTGCGTCGCAAAGAGGAGCAGAGAGAGAGAGACGGACGGAGACAGCGAAAAAAGGCGGTGTTGAAATACACAGCCAAAACATTTCAAACGCATCACAATCAATATTTAACATGGCCTGTCAGAGACGTCTAATATATACTTTTTGAATGTGACAGAACAATGAGCTCACTGTATATACAGCACAGTGCGGCTCAGGCTATTATAATGTTTGACTGATGTTATACCGCGAGCGTGACTCCGCTAATGGACCGCAATACATCCTGGGATTCTTGATTAGATGCAGCTTAGGAGTTTCTCAGGAAAAAGAAAAAAGCAAGCTGTGAACTGCGTGACAGTGACGAGCTGCTGCGACATAATTACCTGCCTCTGACACCATTTAGTGTGTCCATCTCTGCATACAACCCGAGACAGAGGTCTTTTAATAACTATCATGAGGCATTGTTTGAATCAAGTCCCCCACTTTTCTGGCTTTGCATTAAAGTATAAGGCAGGTAATGCATATCCTAACTAATGATCTCTAACAACTGTTGTACTGTAAAGGTATGGCCATATTGGAAATTGTCTATTTCTTTAAAACCTTTGACTCCTTTGAGTATTTAAGATAATTTAAATATGTGCATCTTAAGATGGAAAACTGAGCTAAAAAAGTAAATTTTGAAAAATGCTGTTTAGCTCCTTTCAAACTAACTGACTTTCACTCGCGGCTTCCCCAGTTTGTTGTGTTTTCTTTAGTCGACATATTTTATCCAATTCCTTGATTCCACTGTGTCTAAATAGCTGGATAAATGAGAGCGCACGTGCCAATAGTTTACGAGTTCCAGAGCAGAGTTGGACATATTTCATGCAGCTCCTGTGAGTTCAACTAAAGGATACGAAGATGCTTTAATACGTTCAAAGAGTGGCCAAAAAAAAAAAGCAGCACACAATCTCCACTGAAATTAAACATCATTGACCATGCAGCCAAAGAAAAACACATTCTGAATGACATCCACAATAATTACACAGCAAGTCACACGCAACTGCCAAGCTAAATGAGACACATGCTCGCAAAATGTGAACATGGGGTTTTGATTTGTTTGGCACCCACAAATGCCAGGAAGTCATCTGAGTGCTCGTCTTTGCAGTACAGATTCATGAATGTGCCAACCTTAGTAAAAAATGAAGTCTGCCGGGAACAAGTGTGATTTTTATCTTGTCCATCATTTTGTGTGTCCCAAGCATTTGGAATAATCTGCTAAGAAAGTACTAGTTCCAATCTCAAGTGCTTCTCTTTCTCAGCAAGCCAATCGTATAGCGCCTTTTAAGCTTCTCTTCAGAATAAATATATCTAACACATCCACTTTCTTTTACACAGTCTTGGACTTTTTTTTTTTTTTTTTACAAACCGATGCTCAAGAAAAATGGAATTAATAGTTAATATTTATCAGTCCTCTTATCAGAGAGGCAAAATGTATTCAACAACAGTAAACGCAAGGTTTTCTCCCTGCTATCTCTGCTAACATGATGACGGCTAGCGTGCACTAATCTTGTAAAGTCAACCTTTTAAAAGGAAAGAGGCGATGGATGGGGCCGGGAGAAAAAGGGCCGGACGGACAGCTATGTACAGGATTGTATCCGCACTAGGAGTTGCCCCTGTCCATATCCAATGTAAGGTTATAGGAATATCATAATCCCTCCTCTGAGCTCCTTTGCGCGGAAGATGATGACTAAATTTCCAGTGTCTTATCACACACTCCCAGACTGGAACTAGTACAAGGGGTTCTGAGGAAGGAACCCAGCATGAAGAGTGCTGGGGATGAGATGATCAGATTAACGCTGGCTATTGGATTTGTTTGTGGTGGTTGCAATCGGAGCGAAGCAGGCGTTGTTCAAAATGCCCATGGAGATGCAAAGCCTCCACCGATCCTTTCACCCATAGTAAAAAAAAAAAAAAAAAACTCTTCTTGGGGGTTTTTCAGGAGTGTAGCGTGGGGTGCTCCTGCAGGGGTAGGTGGGGGATGAGTTGGGGGAAAACAAATTTAACACTTCAGGGGCTTGGATCAGGAAGGGGGGGTTTGTGTATTTTATCAGGGTGGGTGGATGCTGGACTGCTTCACGCGGTGAGACAAGTGGGATTGACTGGCGGTATTCAGCAGGACGCGAGGCTGCTTGAGTGTCGATGGCTGCCTGCGAGGATGGGGAGGAGGAGGAGGCTGTGGCGGTCGGCTCTTTAAGAAACCTCACCTGAGGCGCAGTGAGTGCATTGTTAGGAATCAAGAGCCTCTCCTACACCATGCACGCCATGTGAGGGGCTGGATTTGGGGAGGAGACACCAGACGTCTCTTAAAAATGCCTCCAAGGAAGGCAGAAAAGTAGGGAGGGTGAATGAGAAAAGGGGGTGGGGGGCTGGAGGGGAGGGAAAGTTGGCTGATATAGGAATGAGCTCCCCAAAAAACCCAGATAACAGAGCACAGGAAAATGTGTCATTGTTCAATTAGACAGGAAAGAGATCCAAGTAAAGGGATATTCTGTATAGAGAATATGCCTTTAGGGTCTCAATGGCAGTATCAATCACTGTAATGACTATGGG
Source organism: Labrus bergylta (assembly GCF_963930695.1). NCBI lineage: Eukaryota > Metazoa > Chordata > Actinopteri > Labriformes > Labridae > Labrus > Labrus bergylta. The sequence continues at coordinate 6,632,540 of NC_089202.1, read as the reverse complement.
ATAGATTCTTAATGATGATGAAGTAAATACTATACACTGTATTGAAGAATGGAGTCTATTTGAGAGGGAATTATTGCTGCACTCTTGGGAAAAGATTCCTTCGGAAGACTTATTGTTGAAGAAGAAGAAATCCAACAGCACATACTTTATCATAAAGGGAATAAATGCCTTTATTTTCATCTATATTTTTTTCCATTTTGTGTACCTTAAGGAGTATGTCTCTTGCTTGTATTATATAATTAGATATTTACACCATTTTGGTATCTAAGGGTTGCTAAGCACTCAGTGTCAAATAACATGACTCGCCGACTCCCAGGCTATTTTCCCACTTGTTTAATTTCTCTAAGTGATGCAAACAGATGTCAATACCTGTCTGTACCACTTACCTTGACTACCTCATTTGGACGACAGACAAAGGCGCAGCTTTGCTTATATGACATAATACGGGCGGTGCACTTTGTACCCCTAAGCCGGGTCATTTCAATAGATAGAAAGCCACTGAGTCAGCTCGGCCAGACAACATCGATAAGGTAATGGCACGGATCAATAGCAAAGATTTGGGCCAGATCTTAATTAAAGAAACAACTGCTGATACAAATGATGTTTTCAATGTATTGATATGGCAGGGGGGGTGGTGGGGGGGCAAAGGGTGGGCTGGTTGTAGTGGAGCAGCTGATCAATGTACTTAACATTAGCATTCCTTTTCATCATGTACCAAGATCACTTAATTCTCCCTCTCCTCCTCTTGTTGTATCACTCTGTCACTCTCTCTCTCTCTCTCTCTCACTCTCGCTCTCCTTTTCAGGACCATCTGAGGCAACCTGCTTCCCCTCCCCCACCTTCCTTACAAGGTGAACTTGAAGGTCTGCAAGGTTGTGCTTTTATGTGTCTCAACTTCCCGTGGTCATTGTGTGTTAAACCAGAGAAAAATCAAAGGCACCGTTAAGACCGACAACAGGATTCTGGCATCAAGTGTATGAAAATCAATTGTCTTTCACACAGAGAAATACACTTTCAATTACACAATGCTAATCTTTGTTTTAAAAAAAAAGAAGAAGCCAGTCCTCTGTCTTCAATATGCAGGTTAATGATGTCAAATCATTGAAAGGGGATTTCTGGATTACTCATATGGAATTTTATCTCTTCTTTGTATTGTTCCCTCGTGTATTGTTCTTTGGAAGAACAGGTTGAAAGGAGGAGCTTGTCACGACTTAGAAAAATGAACGAAAAAAAACAACCCCCACATTGTAAATTCCTTATGCAAAGACAAAACAAGACAACACAAGAGAGTTTCTGTTGTCTCCAGGCAACAGTGGAAAAAAAAACAAAAAAAAAAACTCAGACACTGTAGCCTCTTTCGAATGGTAAAACAATAATTATTAAAAGGGAAGCTGAATTGATGGATCCCATTAAAGCTAACACAAAGTCTCCAGAGGCCTCGCAGCACAAACAGTTCAAAGTCAATAGTGTGATTCCCCAGGTATCCCTGACCAGGACCCAGTTTAAAGAGACATCAATCTGCCATGTCAGTTCCCAACTAATGAAGCTACAGCCGATCAATATTCAGGATACTACTACTACCGTAAATGAAGTACTAATGCTTGTAGAGATAGCACCATGCGGGCTACCCACTGAGAAGTTTCATCATAATAGGAAAGGTCAGTCATATGAATATGGTTAAGTTCTCATCAGAAGCTATGCAGGTGCTGACTGCAGACAAATCGAATGCCTTTTATAGGAGTACTAGAAGACATATTACTACATTAATATCCAGGCATGGTATACTGTTGTTTGTAACAATAGGATACAAATAAATTATTTGATGTCTTCCTTATCTATATTTAATATAATTTTAGCCAAGAGAATCTTACTTAAAAAAAAAAAAGAAATCATATATTATGGCTTTAATCTAACTTTCAATTCCCAACTTTTGGAAAAACACTTTATCAAACTTATCTGAAAAAGAATTGATAGACAAGATGTTTTTGCTGGTTTACAATTTACCTGAAAAATGTGGATTTAAAAGGTAAATCTTTCTGTGTGTCCTTTTTTTTAATTTTCTGAATTAAATTCTAAATGAAAAATGTACAATGTTAGGGTTTACTCTAAATTTCAATACTGAAGAATGAAACAAGTTCACAGTCAAGATTATTATCAGGTTAGTGGTAAAACGTGCACTGCAAGCTCTTTTTTCCCCTCAATAGTAAAAGACATACGTATTGGATATATGATTATTTATTATTTAATAAGTTTACCATTGACCTGAAAAAGAGTTCAATCTCCATCTTTCAGTGCGTCTGCCCTGTCTTTATAAAGTTCAAACTGAGGTAATAATTTTGATCAAACATTTGATCCATCACGGGCATATCAGCTACTTATGTACTTGTTTGTAAAAAGATATTTAGGATTCATAGTGTTAGCTTTCTAATGCATTACAATCAAACATACATTTAAAGCATTACACTATTTTCCATCCTCAGACTTCTTCAAATCATTTGAAACATTTCATCCCACATGTGCGACCACTTTAGGCGAAAAACTGAAAACGTGGTAAGCAAATGAATAATGTATGATTGGAAGCCTTGTTATCCCTTTGTGACATGCACATTCTGTCCAAAAGCTCTGATTTTTTTTTTTTTTATTCAACAGACTTATTTGACCCTTTTTCTCTCATTCTTTTATTTTATGCATCACATGTTAATGCTCCTGAAAGTTTTATCATTCTTTTCCATTATCCTAATGCATGTGATATGTGAAAGCTCCTTAAATCATGTATTAGGGCATTGTGCTATGTAAAACAGACAGTGAATTAGACTATATCCGGGGGTATCAAGGGCATTTGCCTTCAGATGCAGCTGATACTCTCAAAAAAAAGAAGACAACAGAAAAGGTGTTTCTTTTATGTGCTTTTCAGAGAATCATAAAATCTCAACTGGATTTTTCTTTCTAGTCTAGTGCTATTTATTTTTTATCAATCTTGTCATAACTACATTCTAAATTTAGTTTCTTAAGTCATGTCCTACAGAATATTGGAGGAGGAAACACACGGTTTAAAGTAGAAACTGTAAAGAAATGTGGGTACACATAACACAATTAAACATTTTGTTTAATAAACAACACGTAAACTTTAATATAAACTAAATTACCAGATAGACTCTGGTATTAAAACATATTTTTCAGTCCATTTTTAGGATGTAGTTCCATCAGGGTTCCCATTCATCACGATGCAATTCTGTTGCAAATGACTGATGGTCGTGAAACCAAAGACCTTTGTTTCATTTTTTATTTACTCCTTTTTTCTACAACTAAGACGAAACATACAATAAAAACTGAAACATACTGTCAATTATTTGAAAAATTATAATCAAGGAATTTGTTCTTCTATAGCTCAGCTGGTGCCAAAGTGCTAAAAGGACATTTTAAATTCCAATGTTATACATGTATGTGTGAGTAAATACACTTTAATCAAGCACATACACCCTCATATGAATCCTTATTATGACCTTATGGGGCATGTTTATAGATATTACCTCCACCACACATTAAACTGACTGCTACCATGAAAAGTCAGAAGACACACAACACTTATTCACATTTTCCCTAAAACTAAATACTTTCAGACTAATAAGATTAAAGCGTCCACACTGTTATAATATCAAATACATTGGTCAAAAAAGCAGTGAAAGCAGTGCAGTGGGTGTAGCAGCTCAATCATTACCAGTTAATAAGGGTGCTAGGTGTGGTAGAGGATTGACTGACACCCTAATACTGAAATAATTTCCACTTTTTCTCCACCTCCCCTCGCACAGGCGGGGAATTAGTATTATCACATCAAAGGCTTCCGTTAAAATGGGTATAAAAATCATTTAAACAGACAGTGGCGGTGATTATTCAAACTAGGTTATTTGCCAGGGTGTGTATGTAATATGGCATCGTCGTCACGACAACTTCATTTCCCGCTAAATTGCTGTCTGTCACCAGAATAAGTAAATTTGCCTCTGTTTTATCAGCATCATTGTGTCAAGTTAGGGGAATACATCAAACAGTCAATCTGATCAACAGGAAATGAACACACAGTGAATAATGCAATGACTGAAAGGAGAGCGGATTGCTCTGCTGCTGTGCAAAATGTAAATTTCCCTCCATATTTTTTTTTCTTTCTTTAAAGAATAAAAACGCTCTCATCTTCCACTGAAATGTTGGCTTATCGTTGTGACTCTCTGACTGTTTTTATTACCTGTTACCTCAGCAGGCTGACAGATAAATTGAAAACTCATAATGATTCTGAACCTAAATGTGCACAAACATTCAGGTTAATGCAGATTTAAACAAACGTATGGTTGGTGCTTTGCAAGAATACTTAAGAAGATACCTCAGGTAGTTTTTTCCTCAGGTAGTTTTTTTTTTATACATAAAACAAAGCTTTACACTCACACTGAGATACATTTATGTCAGATTTTTTTTAGTTTAAAACTTATTTCCGAATCTATTTTAAATATAAAATAAACAGCAAAGGAAATAACAACAAAGAAACTTTAAAAACTGCAAACTTGATATTAAGTATGCTCATTTGTATTTCAGCTATTAACCTGTTAATGTCCACAGCTGAATTGTATTATTTCCCTTTTCACTCTTGCAGCATAAGCTGCGCCAAAAACAAATACATATACTCTTTTGTTTTTATTAGCCAAAGTAGTAGTTTGTCTCAAACAACAGAGTTCTTTACTTTATCAGAATACAATCACACCTATGGGGCGGCAGTAGCTCAGACTGTAGGGACTTGGGTTAGGAATCGGAGGGTATGCTTAGATTCTGGGGATAGCAAACACAATATGAATGAAACACCATATATACTGTCATTTTTTTTAAACAGCTTTTGTCCACCAATTAAGACTGAAAACAAAAGAAAACTTCATTTTGAAATGGCCAGCCTTTTGGCTCTAACAAAATCCACTTTTAATTTTCCACAAAATAAGGATTAACGTGTTTTGGACTGCTTTCTGAACCATCTGCATTTAACTTTCACTTCAGTAAGTTTCCTGCCCTTTGTGTTTTCTACAGTACTGCTTTCAGTGGCAACGGCTCCATTTTTTTTGCAGGAAAACAGAACAGGAGAAATGTTGGACAAATTCATGAAAAAACATTATGCTAAATTGTGATTCTACTTTCAGCCATCCTCTCTTGAATGTTCACCCTAATCATATACATAAAAGTTCAGTGGGATCATTTAATCACAGGTTCCAACACGTCTAAATCACTTTTCTCAGACACCCCAAAAGATTGGACGAGTATGAGATGAAGGGAAAAAGAGGCAGAGTTGGAAAAAGCGAGAAAAAAAGCACATAATAGAGTTTGGAGGTCTTTTGTGGAGCTGATATTGTCTCTTAGTTTGATGTTTGCCTGCAGGATAAAAAGCTCTCCTCCGGAGTAACAATATACACCAAAATAAAGAATTGAGCTTGAAAGAAAAAGGGACAACAGCAATAACGGAACAATGGTGCACAATGGCAGGTATTTAACTGCCCGAGGAGAAGAGGGATGGGTTTACGGTCATGTCTCTCAGAATAACGCCTCACAACTAAGGTCACAAGAAATGTTTCCTGGCTTTTCAAAACCTGCCCAGATTCATTATATTTGGAGGGGATCGGGCCAGAGATTCATGAACGGCGGTTTAACCCCCCCAATTAGTCAAAGTCCCTCTGAGGCATTCTCGCTCTCGTGTTGATACATGAGGCTACGGTGACAAACGTACCCTGGGGTCAGGTGATCCAACTCCAAAGTGAGTTCAAAGCACTCTTGTTAAACTTGGAACACAATACCACGCCGCCGAGGGTATAGGTGCACCCTGAACAGGCAGGAACGGCCAGACACTGTATTAGAACACCTGAAGACTATAGAAGGACACGGATGAGGGCATCACATCATCACTTCCTCCATGTTTCACTGACAGGGATGATTGGGTGACAACGATTACACGAGAGGTTAATCCCACGCACAAACAAAACACCATCAGATGAAAATGACATTTCTTATTGCTTCAACAATGTTAGGATTGGAATTTTGGCAATAATTGACAACTCTGAATTTGGGTGAGTGATTATATTAATTAGCTGTGCTTCAAACAGATAGTGAATGGTAAATAGACTTGAGCCTGTATAGCACTTTTCTAGTTTTCTTTCTCAAAGAGCTTTTACACCACAGGTCAAACCAACTTATTCACACCCATTCACACACTGATGTTTGACTTTGCTTTGCAAAGTGTCCATCAGTATTAACTAATCCATTCATACACATTCACACGCTGCCAAAGAACAACATCGGACATGTGTCTGTATCAGCTGCAGGGATTGAATCACCGACCATCCAGTTGAGAGATGACCGACTCAGTAGAGTATACTACTGAGCCATGGCAACAATAAGAGTATTCACCTTTTCATATTGCTAAGTATACATTCTTAAGACCTTAGAGTACAAATATTGCCAATAGACATTGCTTCTCTGAGTATTCAGAACTATCTTGTAATTGACTGGTTTGGAAAGAGTTCCCACTGATAATAATGAATATTGCCTTTTACATCAAGCCTGTGTTCACACATGGTCAACAAGCTGCTTCACTCTTAAAGTACACAGACCTAAAGTGACTGACCTTTGGCCATACATGCTGTCCTCTACATTCGTTTCATCAAAGTAAGCTATACTCTTCAGTCATTAAGTTATAAACCAGCTGGTTTGATTAAATTGAAAGACAGCTATCGGGTGTGACAATGTGAAATGTAGTTTGAACTGTTTTGCCTTTTTGATTTTAGTTTGGGTAGTTAATGCATTGATAATGTCCTGCTTCCAATGCCACATAAAGGGAAAAACAACAGTCACAGTATCTTTATTTTCACAAACTGGGTGTGTGCACATTCTCTGTACCAAGAGAGACTAAAGTGTTTTATATTTCAGAGAATAGTCATTGTAAAAAAGTTGTGAACGATCCAGAGGTAGATGATTATTCTTCAACATAGCTGGCAACTTGACCCTATTTCCAACCAATTATGACTACCTTTAATGATGACAACAGTATTTCTATACTGACTCTAACAGTTTCCTTTTGGACGTTACAACCAAGGGTCTCATTTTGTCATTCAGCAGAGACGACCTTGGTGTACGAGGGTGTTGGGGTAATATATGGCCATTTTTATCTTGCCTTACAATAACAGAAAGATTGAACAATTCTCGCCAGAGGAGCTGGTTTTAAGTCCAATTCTTTCTTTCTTTTCCACTTCACAATTGTCTAATAGAGTCGTCAGGAGAGTGGAGCTTTTTGCCATTTAAAAACTGCTTTCTGTTTATCTATATCTCAAAAGCTTTCTACTCATCAGTGAGTAATTTCAGACTGTTCCAAGATGATAGGTGAGTGAATAAGGAAACATTGCCTGAGGCGAAAAAAGAAAGTGGAGGAAAAAGGGGAAAAATATATATATATATATATATAAACGTATAAGGGGCACAGTGAAGAATGCAAGGAAGATAAATAAGACAGATACTTTGTTTCATTGTCAGTGGCACTCCGGGGTTATTTGAAGCACTTATTTATGCACTGTAAGCAGAACAATACCGGCGAGCAGAAATGATTAAATACAGACTCTTCAAGCAATAGACATCTCATTGTGGTGGGCCCCGGCTTGCCACTGGGCCAGCTTGATAAAAGCACTATGAGCTGATAGCTGATACAATTTGCCAGTGGATTTGAATGGGAGCGGCTGGGAGGAAGGGGGCTGCGGCTCAGTTGGTCTGTCGCTGACAGCCTGTATAAGCTATAATAAAATCATTAGAATGTAAATGCTTTATTGCAAAATAAGAGCCTCAAGCTAGGGTGACATTATCTGCCGCCACCCGAATGAAAGCGCCGATTAGCATTCCCTGATTCAATGATAGAGGCAACTTATCTTTATTAAAAATTTTCAAATCGAGTCTTCATTTTTGCGTGATTGAGTTTTAAGCAAATGTAATATCCAGTTCAGTTTGTGTATGAAATGGGTGAAGGGAGGGGGAGGAAGGGGGGGGGGGGGGAGCAGGATGCCCCAGAAATAATTAGTGTACACATTTCTTCCCTACATGTGTTTCATAACCAACAAATTGGATTTCATATTTGACGTGTCACTATCTAATACATTTGCATGAAAATATGGGGCTGAGTTTACAGAATAATTACTGAAAGTGTACACCTCTTTAACATGTGTCTCATAAAAAAATGAAATTTGATTTGTTTGAATGTGACTATCACCATGTTGCCAAATAATTGTCGGGGAATATGAGGGTGAGGCTGTGACTTGATTTAGATGTTCATATTCGTGACACGCACACATTTTCAGCTGAGTCTTTAAGCGGGCCATTGCTTAGTAGGCAGACAGTCAATTCTTATGCAAATAGCCTGTGACTGAGTACGGGCTATAATATGCTGTAGATCAAATGTCACACTGGGAGTAAGAGTCTGTGTGATATAAAAATGGCTGACTTACACATTGTTCTGTAATATATGCTTCCTAATGTGATATTCCTGTTTAATCTTTAAGATGTAATTCCGCCAAAAGTACAGTGGCAGAGGAATGCTGGGGACACACAAGATATCCTCAGTAGTTTGAAGCAAGTCATGACTTTATTCAACAGATATATGTTTCTGGTGCTGATCTTTTATCTACAACCCTGACTTATCTTGTCATCTATTGGCTGATCGTTTTGACAACAAAGACTACAAATTAAACACAAATTTATTGAGGCAATAAGTTTGATTTTGCACAGGGTCACTTGCAAGTAATAACTCATTAAAATAGTTAGAATGCACTGAATTGAAGGTTTGTCTCCATTTGTTTTGTTTTTTTAAATACTATTTTAACAATTTAAAAATGAGGAATACCACATCCAAAAAAAACAAGTGAGCTTACATTATTCTTTTGTAGCAAGGTTCAGGGCTGTATCGGCATGTACATATGGGGCATAACTGGAACATTTAGATGCATAAACACAGTAGAAAAAAAGTGTAACATGCCATGTTCAATTTCATGCACCAGTATTAGGTGCAGAAAAAAAAAAAAAAAAAAGGGAGTCTTTTCATTTAAAAGATCCAATGTAAAATGATAATTACTGTAAGTAAAAGAATACATTCATTTGTAATGTGTGTCCTGGTCTCTTCCTGGTCTCTTCTCCTTAATGATGGTGTCTTTAAAGCCAGTTCATTGGGCATATTGAATATGCATGACTCCCTCATAAAAAAATAAAAGAGAACACAAACGGTTTATCGGTCATATAACCAACTGTCTTTTTAAAAACATGTTCCTTGTGAAGTCTTGCATTTTAAACACCATCTCCTTGGAGGCAGAAGTGCACCATGTCCCAGTGTCCCTGTGAACTTGAGGACGTGTCTCTTGGGTAGCTTGAAGCCATGCCTCGCTCGCTCTGAGCGCTTTAACCATCAGCTTTGTGCGGAAGAACACCGATACAGCCCGACGCTAACAGACCCAACAAGATGCCCTCCGCGCTGACAAGACAATGTGTTGCTTTCAATCGCAGTCAATGTCAAGGTTTTTCACACAGAACATACAACATGCGTGCTTGTGCAGTGGTATTGTTAAGAGCTCAGGATAGTCCCACACAATGCAGTTGTTATGGTTCACCCAGAGGATTTGCGGTGGAGTTCATGTGCCCCTACTTATAGGAATCACCAGGTCATATATCTTGTGGAGTAAATTCAAAATCCCAGACCTCTGCCCCATTCATCGAAGACAAAAAGAGGGGGGAACACAAATTGGTCCGAAAACACAGTGTAAAAAGAAAAGCTTACATTAAGCTCAAGGGGACTCAAGGGACCAGGGGGGCCAATCGTTGCATGAGAAGAATGGTGGTGGAGCTGGGGACCGGGGCACCAGTAGATAAATCACTGCCATCATGCAGATTTACTGTGTTGGAGTGAAAAGATAAATGTGTATAAGAGGTGTGTGTCAGAACCCGCGGTGCAGGGCCACACGGTAATGCTGGGTCAGTAATTGAACTTTGCTATAATTATCCGGAGGAGATAATATTAACTTATAGTCTTTGCGTGAGAAAGAAGCTGGTCCATAATTCATTTGTCTGATAGGGAGATGCTGCTGGATGGGTCTCACTGTCCCCCTCTCTCTCTCTTTCTCTCTCTCTCACTCTCTTTTTCCTCCGCCTGCATTGTGTTACTGAAATATGACGGCTCCATTTTTATCCTGTCACAATGACAACTGATGGGCTTATTTTCCTGTGGCCCCGGGGGATGATGAAATAGTAAGCAAACATTCTTTCTCAGGGGGGAGAGCGGTGCTCCATCATAGTGGCTGGGGCCGCCACCGCCGCTTGTGTTGTGTGGCAATAACAGGAGGTTATGGGACACAATGCACTTGGCCTCCTCCTCTCAACACAGAGGGCCTGTGTGATACACTGGCACTGTTTCTTTTAGTGTCTCTTCTTGCACTTCACAACACTGACCTCACATCATAAAGCACTGTTGTTTGGTGAGTTTTACTTTTGTTTTTCTTTAAAATGTGCGTTGTGCCTTATGTTTAAGTATAGTGTTAAGTCATATTTAGCATCTGAATAATGGCTGATAAATCATTTTCATGCCTCCGTGTGGGTCGACAGTGTTCCCTACATGTGTTGCAAGAGATCTACATTACTCTTTGATTGCTTTCCTATTTCACAAGCTCCTTGTAAATTAACAAGGTGTCATTTTCCCATGTTAAAATTGATGTCATAGCAAACACTAGCTGATTTATAGACAGGCATCTTGTAAAAAACCTGACACCCAAGGGCCCATTATTTACACCAAGAAGCCCTCCTTCAGCCGCCGCTCTAAGCGAAAGGCACCGGGGCGAGGTTGCGACATTTACAATAGGTCAAAATAACACTGCCACTCGTCTCTCGCTGTCTGACAATATCCCATTCATCTCATTTGAATAACGAGCCGTATTGATGGACATTAGCAGAGAGAATGAGGCAGCAGGCACCTGAGGGAGCTCGGCACTGTCAGCTCTTATTTTCCCCACCGGTTTGTTAACCAACTGTGTGAAGCAGCGGCGGCAATAACAGCGATAAGAGCATTCCTCCAGCCGTGCGCCACCGCCGCTGCTGCTGCAAGTCTAGAGTAAACACCATCAGACCCCAGTTTATCACCGTGCTAACTGGATTTAGACAAAGAGCTACAACAGCAGCTCGAATAGATATCCAACGACGACAATCAAACATTAAAATGGCTCTCATTGTGTGCACAGTCATTTCCATTATTGATATTCAAAGGCGTTATTTTGAATTATAAATACCCTAATCCTCATTACTCTATCGCTCCGTTGGTGGGATATAGCCGCCTGCTGGAACACCCACCTTGGTGTCTTGTCAAGTCACAGCCAGCGGGGGCTTTTGTCTGCATTCTCTAAAGAGAAATGACAGTGTAATGTGATTTACAGGCGATCGCTCCGGCTCAATTAAATTAAGTCTCCAATAATCCTTGATGAATGCACACCTACGCCAGTCATTAGGATTCAAAACAAAATATGGGCTTATCGTATCAAGGCACCATGGAGGGGGAACACACCATTTAATAGATGTGCTGATTCATTTAGTCATTTATATCGCAGTGTAATGCCTCCAAAGTCTGCTGGCTGCTAATGACGAGTGAGCCTCTCAAGACGACGGTTTCTCTAATCCACAGGGGGAAATAAAAAAAACACAGACTGGGAGGGAAACCACCAACATACAGAACACACAGTGTGTCAAAAAAGCAAGTTTAATTCAAGGGATTTAGAATCAAATCTAATTTCACTTTGGAGAACGTTGAGCTTTTACAGAGTCTTAAAAATAAAAATTGAGTAGCAGAGAATTTTTCGGGTTGAAGTGTGGACAATTTTATTTCAAATATTAAAAAAAATAGGAGGAAACCAGAGGGCCAACCAGTGAATGCCTGGCCACTACATTTTGATTGACAGTGTCATATTTGTAAGAGGGTTATGAACCACAAAACAAGGGTTAAAGGGAAATTGACCCAGCAGTTGACGGGTGACTGATACATTGAGCTGGAGGTCTTTAATCTTGCTCCTGAGCTTACATGAAGCTTATATAACAAATTACAATGCCTACAGGGTAATACATCACCTGATGGATCTCCTTCTGCTCCTCTGCTTTCTCTCCTCCTCCTCTTTGCCCATGAGAACGCTGCTAGAGTCACTGGAATATAGGTTACAGGTACTGTGTTCTCTGAATATGATCAAGACGAATGATGCGTCAAGAGGAGGCTAAATTGTAAAGAAGTATTTAGAGATCTAATGTTACTTTAAATGAGTTACACACAGTTATCTGAGACACAAAGATTAAGAATGCATGACTTTTGTTTTTTTTCTGGTGATCTTAAATGTTTGTCCCTGTCTAAAAAAGAACAATACTTATCTACAAAGATTTTCATTACAATGTGACAGAAATTCTCTTTAAGACTTAAACTGTTGCATTTCTAACTTGAATCAAATATGAATGACCATAGAGGATCTGTCATTATGCTATACACATTTAAGCTGATGTCAAATGGTCCACAGTGTGACGTATTATTAATCTATAGCTTAAATTCCATGAAAATCCTCTTTTTATAATTTAATTTCTGCAGTCACTGTTTTTAAATTATGATTTATTTGCACTATTTACTTTAAAGGTAAGGGTAAACAACACATTTCCTCTCATGAGTATGTGCGATTAGACACTGTCTGTATCAAACTGCTGCTTCAACTCCTCCTAAAAACCTGAAAATAACTACTAAACCTATTCATGTAAAAACTTCAGCTATATCACATCATGTGTGCTCACTCCGGTTCTATTCTAAACCAAAATACCAGACTCCACATTATCCAGCCCACCAGGTCCCAACGCCGTCATTTCCCTTCTGAATCCCTGGCATCAGACGCTGAGATATATATTCTTGATAACAGAGACCTTGTCTGCCTTAAACCTTGTCCTGGCTGCACCTGGCAAATGATAAAATGTATGACTTCTCAGATAAGCCCACGAGTAGAACAACACTGTCCAGGTGCAGATTATTGGCGCAGTATAAGCCCCGTCTTGGTATGCAGAAGGAGGCAGATCCTTCCGATAGCTCTGCAAAAAAGGGATTCAGCTTCAGCACCCCAGCTTTAGATGTATTCCGCTGTTCTGATCTCCTCAGACTAGTGTAAGGTCAGAAGTCACCGTGAGCGCTCCAACACTTCAGCTCGAGATATACTGTCAGGATGTCAAGTTTTGATCACTGTTAATACCGTTTTCTCAAATATCACAAATGTCTGCGCACTCTAAAAGTCTGTAATTACAAAAGAAACCCCCTTTACACCCAGCTCACACAGAACAAGCTTTGCCGTTATTTCACCAGTAAAAAAAAAAAGGTTGGATCACACAGTGTTCAAGTCAGAAGTTTAACTTCCACTCACAGCTCAACAAAGGTTACAAAGTTACTTGTGGATGTGGAGACCTTAACTGCCACAATCCCAACTCCTGAAGCATCTTTAAACAGAGGTACTGATGTGGGATCATAACCTCTCACACAGTAATTGGTGGTCCTGTTTCCGGGGCATGCACGCTAGTCAGCGCTCATACCGGTGAATAAAGCTGTCTGAAGCTGTTCTGGCACGCTGACTACCCAGGCGTTACCCACACAGCCAATCATAGTGCATTTTAAGGGGGGGTAATGGTAAGTTCCCATTACCTGGGGACGAAAGCAATCAATTGAAAGCAGTGATTTTAGCCAGTCAATTTTTAACTGTATGTAAGCTTTAGAAATAAAACAAATAGCAGCATTTTCAGTTCATTGAGAGAGCTAAAAAGGTGTGTTGTTAATCCTTAGTTTATATTATTAGTCTAGCAGGCTTCAGTCATTAATTAAATTCCACAGTTCAGTCATTGGTAATGGAAAAACTATTCTCTATATTTCCGTTCACTATGGATGCAAAGAGGTTCTTCAATGACTACTTTTCCAATAGATCTGGTATTTGTCTTTTCAAAAGTTGTCCAACATAAAAGATCAAATCTATTCGTTCTCAGTGAACATAACACATCAGATCCTGTATACAAAACAAATAAAGTAACACAGAGTTTGAAAGTAATAACAGACATCCTCAAGAACGCTGATAGCACATGATGCAGTAACGTGCTAGAGAAGGTCATCTCACAGTCCAACCCGGTAGTTTGCTTATATGTGTGCGGGAATGTGTTCACCACGTGGCTGTCTGCGTCTCTTCCTGCCATTAAGGTTATCTAAGGATAGAATATGTCAACTGAAAGAAACTATCACTTTAAGAGGGGTTTGCTTATAAAAACTCTGTTCTGAGTTGGACATGGTTACAGTTTTATAAGTGTCAGTTATGCATTGAAAAAACAAAACTCTGATATTTTCTTTTAAACTTCAAGAAATGTTTGGAACTGCCGTGATTCTACATAGCTGTTTTTTTTTTTCAAAGCCTTACAGCACATGTGTTTATAATATGGTCGGCAGAGTGTGTGCTCCAGAGTGTGGTTAAGCCGTGTGGAGTCAGAAGTGGAAAAAAAAAAGATGAATTATGAAAACTTCTCTGTAAGCATCACAACTAATTCATAACTTCCAAGGTCAGCCAGGGCTTACTTACACCTCTAACTCCAGTAACAGTAGGGTGAAACATTTGTTTGTATTTGATCATATTTTCCATGTTTATCTTTTCATCCAAGTGACTGACAATGGCAGGCAAAAATAACGTCATGACCCCCAAGAAGAGGAGATGAAACGCCCTCTAACTCCACAAAGAGATTTTCTTGAAACGTTCACACTCCAGACTCTAACGACCTAAAGGCCTGAACCTGAAGTACCAGATTAAATAGTTATTTGTATTTAAACTTGTTTTATTTCATTAAAAATACTTCAGCTGGTATGTTTGACCCTTTTACATGTTTGTGTAAAAAAAATTGTGATACCCTGGAGACACATCTGTAAATCTATATAGAAATGATGTTACTTGAAAATACAAAAGGAGTAAATATAAATACCCACAATGCTTTTCTTATGGGATGGAAAGTTTTTTTCATTATGAAGACATTTAAATATTCATATCAAAACCAACGCTTGTGTAAAATGATTGTAAAAAAAAGAATGTTCTAAAGATATTTCCATTTCATTATTTTTGTTTTGAATTGTGTTTCAAATGAATGTTTTTCACCTTTAGTTTAATCACACCTGCTATGATAGATCTTGTATTGGTAAGCAAATGGCCCCTATTTCAAATGAAACTCATCTGATGAAGATTACTGTGACAATTAAAAAGTTTGTGGCATTGAGAAACTGTGTCAGCTTGTCTTCTTTTCTAGTTTTTTTTTTTAATAGCCTTCAACTATGTGATGTGATAACACACTCTTTAAAGTAAGTGCAGAGGTCTCATGCTAACAGTCAAATGTAAACATGTTAAAATCATTGTTATAACATTACTAAGATGTTTAATACATTACTTAAGCATGGCTGTGTGTTGTGCATTTATATTATTTTGCTGTGCAGACAAAGCCCAGCCATCTCTTGAAACCAAATCCCCCTCCCACCCAAGTACACGGATGCCCGGGACCATCTCTCTTACCCCCATCTCTCAACAGCTTTTGAGAGGTCTAAGTATAAAATAGCGAGGCGCACTAACAGTATCTGTCCGTTGCAGGATACATATAGAGGGTACGTAGAGAGGCTCAGGTAAGAACTTGCATCAATCTGTCACTCACTTCCCTCGGGCCGATAAGAGAAATTCCAACAGCGAGATAACGCTGGACATTCAACTTAATTCCGAAGGAGGAACTTTTCATCAGTGGGTCACATATTAGCTTTCAGAAAACCGAGTGCTGCTGGTTCCTTTTTTCCCCTCTTCCTTTTTGCCTGCATTGCAAAGCCCAGGCATGAGGATGACATTGTGAACCCCGGGTGCTTACAATTCCACAGCAGACATGTACTTCTGAAAACTGCTCTTCCCATTTATTTTTTTCTATCAACACGGTTCCTCTCTTGAAATAAACTTGTTAGATAACACAGTGACCAGGCCCTCAGCAGTATCTCGTGCATGTTGGGCCAAAACATTACAAACAGAGTTAAAAGTTTTGAGGTCAACCGAATTCTCCTTCAGGCTCTGCTGGGTTTTTTCTGTCGGGATTTTCTGCATCTGTTTGTCGATCCGAAATAACACGTTGCAGAACAGAAGTTGTTTTGATTGTCATTTCTGGAGACGAGAAATTGTTTTAGTCAGCTGCAGTAAATCCATGTCATTTTGCAAGCTGTGGGAGCTAAGGCGTGGTGTTTTTTTGTAAAAACCAAATCCAGATTCCTGTAGAAGCAGTTGAAATAGCTTGCAGAAAGAAAAAAAAATGGGGAGGATATTGGATCACTAATTTGGGCATACATGGCTTTGGTTAAAGTTCAAAATGTCAACCAAATTGATTTCATGAGGCGCAGCTGGCAGCAAATTACGTGCTAATCGTTCACAAATCCATCTCAGTCATACATATTATCCTAGAAACATAGAAGTCCTCACAGCAGAGTGGTTACTCTAAGCGTTTTAATTATATATAATATTTCTTCTTCTTCTCCGTTTTTATCTTTTGAGCTGAAATCAGTTAAAGAACACATGGTGCCTCATAACTATAACTGTATGTTTTTGTATGTTTTTTTTTTTAATCCATACTGATAAAAGAAGCTTTGTAAAAAGTGATACAAATACACTGCAGTGTGACGTGATGTAAAATATTTGTACTGCAAAGTTAAAGGCTCAACAAGAGAAATCCTCCCTGCCTGTTTCATGATAAAAATGATTTTTTTCTGCACACATGCATGCTTGGCATTCTATCGAATGTAAAACCAGAGATTTAAAAAAAATTGTTTGCCAACAGTCCCTGAGTATCCTTAAAGACCATTTTGCAAAGACTTTGCAGAGGAAAATAAGGCAGAGAAAGAAAAACTGACACGGTCATGCAGAAGAGAAGCCGTTCCATACAGAGACAATTGATTAGCTTCGTAGCGCAGCAATAGCCCTTACTCAGCTGGGGTGATGTGTAAGTGCAAGTCTGGCTGTTTTTTTTGTTTGTTTTTTGAAGGATCGCATGGATCAATACGACACGGCACATTTAGGAGACCCCTACACCATACCTTGGGACAAGAGAGGCGAGAATGGAGCCCCTCGCTTGCACCTCTCTTTTCTTCTGCTGATTGGAGGAGGGGGATGGGACGGTTTTTGTGACAATAATAACCGGCCCGATACTCCTTACCCTTTCCTCAAGTGCATGACCAACCGAAGGATTTTTTTTGATTGTGAATCCTTTATTTGGTGTTTCTCTGTGGCACTTGTCTCTCAGTAGTTGTTGTTTTTTTCCCCACAGAGGCTGTTTATTGTGATTGTAAGTCAGGTACGAAATATGACTGTTGACCCAGGGTTTAACGGCTGTTTTTTTGTTGGTTTTTCTTGAGGGGCTTTGAACAATCAAGATGTCCCCCCCTGCAAACAAAGACTTATGGGAAGGTGCGGAGGTGAGATAGAGTCAATTAAAGGTGACAGTGGAAATAGAGAGTTGTTACTTAAGATCCATCACTCAATATTGTTTGGAAAAAAGTCAACCAAAAATGTACGATGAAAGAAATATTTGACGTGATATACTGAAACATGGATTTCAGGCCTGACTTTTTTTGACATGGTCACTGAAATAAATTCCAAAATAGCTTCCTTTTTTAAATCATTTTAAGTGGCCTAAAAAAAGAAATTACTCACAAAATGATAGACCTTAGGCATAAAAGATTTAAATAAAAAACCTCACTATAACATAGACATTCTTAACGATAGCATATCTTTATTTAAAGCTACTTTAGCACATGTTGGGTCATCGTAATAGAATGAATGACTCATTTGTAGCACACAACACAAGGGGGTCCGCAATTAAAAACCCATTGTGCTATAAAGCTGCTGGGGGCTGAAATTAGAGGTGGCAGAGGGGTATTACATTTTCATTGGGGTCACCACTTCTACAGAGGCCCCGCTAATATATTTCTTTATCTTTTCAACTGTGTTTAAAAAAAAACAGCTGTTTGGGGCTGTAACAGATAATTCAAGTAAAGGTTTTTTTTTTTGTCTATGTGTGCTAGCAGGGAGACAATGGAGAGCCATCGATTGGATGGGGGGCTCGACATCCTGGCTTCTTGTCAGCTGAATAAAAAGACCATTACCCCTTCAGCTCTGGTTTGATATACACCACAAGGGAAGAAAGGAACCGGGACTTTTTACTTCCTGTCCCATCAACCCATATCTTCTTTTTCTCCCCTTTGTCTCTCTTTCTTCAGTTTATCCCATAATCATCGCAATCCTTTCTACATTACCAGGCTGAGTTGGTGAAACAATAGCAGGAGGCTAATAACTTTTCTGCGAGTGGCAGTTTTTTGCCAAGGGGAAGAAAAGGGGAAGGACTGTGATGATAAAAGGACGGTGGCCTTGGTCAAAGGTCAGCCACTGTGATCTTATTGTTGTTCCTTTTGGCCCTTTCAAGAAGAGACCTCTGTATTTCATTACCTCTGGATGGAATTCAACCTATTTTCTTGGAGAGGTTTCAGAGAAATAAAGGCTTTAAAGAGCTGGAGTGATGTTTAAACATGCTAACTCTATCCATGCATTGAGTTTTTTATGGGTGGATTTTCTATTTTATAATAAATCAGGAAATGGAACAAAATTAAATTACACGATTTCCAGTATTTTCCAGTCAAGACTATAGGATTTAATCTTCCTGGAAGAAGAAGCTTTTGCAATATTACCTTTAAATGAAAATAATAATCTTAACCCTCAATAAATGTTTATCTTTCATGCTAAAGCTGTGTCTTTTAATGCTGTTTGAAGACACAGTTATGCATTGGCACACAGTTAGCCCCCTCACTTGGATATGGATCACAGCTCAGGTTTAAGTTTATATGTTCCCTCTCACACTCCATCCCTCCCTTTGTCGCCAATTTGATTAAT
Source organism: Labrus bergylta (assembly GCF_963930695.1). Lineage (NCBI taxonomy): Eukaryota > Metazoa > Chordata > Actinopteri > Labriformes > Labridae > Labrus > Labrus bergylta. The sequence goes on along the minus strand of NC_089202.1, from coordinate 6,613,515 downwards.
ACACTCCAATTTTCTGAGAGATAGTTTTCTTACAAAGAAGAGATCCATTTCGCCCGCAAGATCGAAAGTTAGAAGCCGCGGCATAATTGATGACCTCCCGGGACAAACGCTCTCATATTTATCACCACCTGACCTTTCCTCCGCTCTCATCCATCATAAATTAAAGTTGTACAGCGGTGGCGTGGCCCTCGCTCCTCTCTCAGCACAACCTTTTGTCCAGAGGTCCTCTCCTCCGCTTCATTTGGAGCTGTTCGAAGGAGCAGCTTTAAAACCTGCAGTTCAGCACCTCTGCTGTTCAGGGCAGATGGTCATCACTGAAAGCATCTGTCAAACTCAGGCCCCCTCACTAGTGGCCAACCGGCATCTTCTCTTCCCTTCTTCCTTCCTTCCTTCCTTCTTCTCTCCTCATCCCATCTCTTTTACTTCTCCCTTATGATCCTATCATTTATTGTCCTCTGCTAACGTAGCCTTCTCTCTCTTTTTTTGCCCCCAGTTCTTTCTGTCACTCCCTTTTCTCCCTGTTGTTTTGCTCAGGTACAAGTTCATGCTAGCTTTACATAATGATGCACTGCTGACTCACACTCTCGCATCTGTCACAGAAAGTAATTAACGTCCCCTGCTTAGAAAACATATAAACTGATAATACACACTCACGCAAAAAGGCAAAAGGTTTGAAGAGAAAAATAGATTTACAGATTTAAGTCCATCATTACACAGAGTAACTGCATGAAACAAAAAAAATGCATTCAATTAAAAAGAGCATTGTAACTTAGGAGAATAAGAAGCGCAACATGGTTTACTTTCCTGCCATGTACCTTCAGCATCTGAGTGAAAATAACATGTCTTTCTCACTTCTCTCTTTCTCTCACACACACACACACACACACACACACACCATCCCCTTACTAAAGGCACCTATTAATATTGATGAGAGGTAGGGCATTAATGTTAAAACTGAGCTTTGGGGCCGAGCCCTTATGACTCCACTGTAGTGATTAACACAAAGCAATGGAATAATTTATCATCTGCGCCATATTAACTGGGTGAATTTTCAAAATGTCCTATGGAGGGGAGGTCAGTAATTACGGGCTAATATTCCAGCCAATTATGGATTTTATGTGTCCGGCTTAATGATGGGTAAAGTCAGTATGGTATTGATATAGAAAACATGCATTTAAAACATCTTGTCAGATCACCGCGGGTCACTTCAAATCATTAGTCTCGCAGGGTTGTTGCTCTTCTGTGTTTCTACTACTGCTTCAAGATCTAGAGGACTTCAACTTCAGAGAAGTAAAAGAAAACTCATTCTCTTGTTCATTCTATCACAACATTAAAATGGGATTCTGCAGGAGAGAAATAAATCATTAATTTTCCTGAAGATGTTGGTTTCAAAGTTCCTAATTTCGCTGTTTGTATTTAAGCAAACCGTGTTTTCCCTCCTTCAAAGTCCTTATTCCCAGCAAATTAAGACAAACCTTGCGAACCTGCAAAGCCGCTCTCCAGCAGCCTTTGAAAGGCAGCAACCGAGAGGGAGCGATTCATATGTTTATACATTGTCATTCAGTGCATGACTACCCCGCACTCCCACCAGAGGCAGCCTACAAGTGACCCCTGAAAAGAGGGGGTCAGGGAGTAGGTCGTGCGGAATGGCCCGGCTGTTGGCTCCGACACTCTCTGACAGCTTTAAGTAGATCTCTTTTTAGCCATTTATTTGGAGAAGTCCGGGGGGAGAGAGAGAGAGAGCAGCATGAACAAGAGCAGAGCATGACTTCTTCCTGAAAGGGAAAATAAGGATATGATACGAGAGCAGGCTTTCTTTGAACTTCAGGTTCCTGGATCTAGGGCTTTTTCTCTGCAGTTTTCCATCAAATTTTGATGTGATAACTCTTTCTTTTGTTGCTTTTCTGTAGATTTTTTTTTTTTTTTTTTACTAAAGCTACTTATGGCAACCAGTGTGGCTCCTCTGTCACAAACTTTTTCCCAGGCTCCTGCGGTGCTCCTTAACATTGATCTCTTGTTGTTGAATTTGTCACAGTGTTATTGCCCTAGTGAGGATTCTCTAAATGTGTGGTAATGTCCACAGTTGAATGAAGTGTTAATGTCTTTATGGATCGTTCCAGTCGTTCTCATGATTAGCAAAGTGTTTACCCTGACCAGCTGACTCCTCCCTCCTGCCCCTCCTGTCAGGCCTCCATCATTTATTATTGTACCTCCTTGTCCTTAAAATTTGTCTGTGGGGGTTTTTTGACTTGTATACAAGGTGGTCATTTGTTTTCACTATTTCATTTGCCATGTCTTTCCCCAGGAAAGTTTGCAGATTGTATTTGCAGCAAATAAAGACTGAGATTTTCTTTAAAACTGCTTCCCTAAACATGGCTCATCGATAAGGTTTGTTATTGGGCATTTAATTTCACACCTTTTTTTTTTTTTTTTTTTTTGCTGTGACTGATCCAATCAGTCTTTCAATTAATTGTGCAGTCATGGTGTCAAATGTCAATCTGAAAACAAAGTTTCAAAGGCTTTAACCACTACTAATCATACTTTATAAATGAAATATATATAAATTGTTGTTGGTATGTTGCATCCAAAATGCATTGTTGATGTGAGCTCATATCCTTATGAGGAGGAAAACAAAGCTTCATTCACTAAAGACATTATTTAGAAGACGGTAACATTGCTATGTATCTCTATCACATGACTTCTACATTATGGTCTGGTTTGTGATCAGCGTTTCTGAGAAAAGTATAAACCCTATGTTCAACTGCAAATATCTGTTTTGAAGCTCCAATGCGTCAACCTCTAGATCATATTTAGTTTGTGTGTATGCTTTTAAAAAGCTTTAAAAAAAATCTATTAAACAAGCTAACAGCTGTACTGCAGCTGCATTCAGAAGAGTCCAGTCCACTACTCAGTGCTGTATAATGCATTTTTATCTCCACTGCACCAGCAGGCCATAGATTAGCATTATAGATTCTAATTTGAAGTCTTGTCACAGCTTCCCTTGTCTAGAATTGTAAGTGCAAGGGCTGCCATCTGCTTGCAATAATGAGCCTGACAACCCTGGTAAATGTGCTTTTTACTATCTTAATGGCTGGCGTATTGATCTTAATGGACGTAGCGTTGGCTTGTTCTATCAGTCAGAGGGAAACAGTGGGGCACGGTGAGCTAACACCATTCCGCATCTAACAGATTTGTTGCTCCTAGGCAGCCCTCATGGCCACTTCATTGATATCATTAAGTCGCCATATGTTTTGCTAATTCACCGCAGTTTTTTGGTTGCCCTGCATAATAAGACACGCTCACCGTGAACTTGCTTCTGACACTGTGACAGGCTGTAAAGAATTCCACACTCTATCCCTTTTCCTCTCCTGTGGTTGGGTGCTTGTGTGTGTGTGTGTGTGTGTGTGTGTGGAAGTGTGTCAATGTCTGTTGGAGAATTTGTCATCAGTTAAGGTCGTTGTTTCTGTTTTTCCCTTTAGTTTGTTGACTTTAGACTAAAGTTATTGTTCAAAATCAAGATTTTTATTTTAGAAAAGCATGACAATTTCCATCCACAATAAACCAAAGTCTGGGAAATATTTTGTCTAACTACTTTCTTTATCCACTCCACAACAAAAAAAACTCGGGATCCTAAGAGTTCAATACGCATTGAAATGTGACCTCCAAGATTTCGACATCTTTAGGCTGGACCTTTTTGTAAGCTTCAGTTCAACCCAACATGTTTGAAGTGCTGGGAAAAGATTCATCACAAAGTCTCATTTGTAACATCATTGACATGGCAATAATGACCCTTTGGCAGTACAGAGTAATGGGCGGCTCTGACCTTTGCCCCCGACCAATGAACACATTTTGTTTAGGCCAGCGCTCTGTGATTTATTTGCGACAACATTATGGCTTCTGAAGTCGTAGAGCTGGACACATTGGACACTGAATGGGACAATCATTAACTAAGCGGGACACGGTTCACTTTCACTCTCCTTCCACTGTGTGAAGGTATTCAGATTTCTCTCACCTTTCAGATTGTTACTGCTTTATGGACAGAAACTAATGGGACTACTTCGCCTGTGGTCTAAATAATGTGTTCTCACTGCAAAGTTGAATGTTAAGAGATTATTAAATGTATTAACAGAAACATGTGTTTAACAGTGCTACTACAGAAACAGAGCATATAGTGGCTGCATTCCACTGAAAGCTGAATCTGCATCTGCCTGAGATGTCTACCCCTGAACCCCCTTTTTAATGAGCCCATACAGTATAGAAAGCCAGGTTACAAATCTCTTTAAAAAACAGCAAAATACAACAGCAGGTCATAGCATCATAGATGTTGATATAAAAAAAAGCTTTGAACCTAATACTGTATCAGCAATAAACCACATACTGTATCAAAGCAAAATAAAACGGACAGCTCTTTATTCCACATAAAGTTACTTTTCAATAAGTCATTTCAAAACCACACCAGTAAAACTCCAGGATGCTACAAAATGGGACACCTAGATGTCTGCATCTTTAGCCTGCACCCATATGTAAACCTTAAAAAGTGCATGCAGTATCTCCAATTTTTCAAAGTGTAAAGATCAATGTTAGGAGATGTATTAGCAGAAGTAGAATCTGTATTCAAAAGGATGACTAAGATTTCTACACCTGACCCCCTTTATGAGTTGATGGCAAAGTTCAGGTAACAGTCTATACTGTTACTGTCTTAAGCACAGATTGAGATCGAAGGGTATAGGAAAATAGAAAATATGGTATGGATTTAAAGAGAGAGAGAACAGAGAGAAGGAGCAGAGAATGGGCTTGGGTGTCTGTAAACAAATCAACACATCTATCACCCAAGGCCTCCTGTAAGGGCCACTGGGTCACTGGTGTGTTTGCACTGAATCCCATCACTCACTCAGAGTCGACAGGCCGGCCATTCCCAACCCACCACAGTCTGCTTTTCCAATCCAGTCAACAAAGCATCGGCCCTGGCACTGTCTGTTTAGCTAGAGGGGAAAACTGTCAGGAAAAGTAAGACGAATGAGCTGCCCTGATTGACTATTTCCTTAGATACTGAATCAATGGGCTTATTATCACCAGCAATTACAGTACTAATACAAACAGATGCTTGGGGAAAGACATCTGCTTAGAGAGATGAGACAACTAGATTTCCAGTCAATAGAGTGAAGAAAGCTGTGCTCTCACTGGCCCTAAACAGAGGTATTTGTATTCATGTGAGACCCAGGAGCAAACACACAACAGTGCACACAAACACAAGCAGCACACAGATGTAGAAAGGCTTTGGTGGTATTTATTGCCACTGAAAAACAATTCATTTGGGAAAATAACGCTTTCAACACAAAGGCTAACACAACGGTTCTACATCACCATCAATTGACTCATGTACACTGCGATTCTAAGGGGAAACTGATAGATCACTTAACTTTAAATAAGCTGTTTATAGATGGAAATAGGTGGAATTCATTTTCAAGCATAGACATGGATGTTATTTAGATTGAATCAAGTCAATATTAGACTGTGATCACTTGCTTTATACTGTTCTTTATATAAGTACATTTAAAAGTAATCTTATCAGGTCTAGTGAGGCATACTTCTAATGTGTATGGTATCTATTTGTATTATACCAATAATTATTTATTTTGCCTCTTATTACAGATAATGTGTAGCTGCTTTTTCAATTCATTTTTTAAACAAACATATAAAATGAAAAGTTTATTTTGAAAGTTATAACAAGATATTTTAATGTAATTACAACACATACACTTTTGATGTTAGAACAAGAAACTTTTGTTATGACAGCTGATCATTTTTTGTTATAAAGTCACTAAATTAAATAACTACAAAATATATTAAGAATAAGAAACTTTTCAGCATTATTCAACTTTCAACTTTACTGTCCGTGATGGGATATTTGGTTTGCAGCCAGGTGAAAACAATATAAAAACACACACACATTCACATAGACTCAGACAACAGAAACAACATTGAACAACATTAAATACATAAAAACAAGAGTTCATCAGGTAACCGGTTATGCTGATCCTAATATGTTTAGGGGTGGCAGCAATATACGTCTGTTTATTTTATATAGGATTATGCTTCATTTTGTTACAACTCTCACATACACTAGACTAGTTTTTCTAAGCTCACCTCTTTGTTTCTTAACAATAGCTTTCCTTATCCAACAGTGGCAACATATTTGACCAGGAGACCCAACATGGCCTCCATGTCATGTCTTGTTGAGGGAGAATAAAAAGGCGACCTGCTCTGCTTCACTTCCTTATTATGATGTGATTCAGTCCACAGATCTCGACACAGAGCCCCGACAGAGACACAATCATTTTTAACACTTTCCCCTCTCTCCCATTATCTGCCTCCAACAAAAGCCTTGGCTCAACACCTCTCCTCCCATCGCTGCAACACTGAAACCAGTCTATGGAGTTTCAGAGGGGAGTGAGGCATATCATTGGAGCTCAGGCAATGCAAACAGCAAGAGGGCCCATTCAGGACGTGCTCTGATGGACGTGGTGCCACTTGAGGAGGACATGCCTGACTTGCCGGTCCCTGACAACTGTCTGTGTTTGCCAGGTGGAGCATTGAGGGGCCGTGCCATCCCTTTTTGTCACGGTCTGCTCCGTTACCGTTTCCACGCTGCAGGGCCCTCACTATATGCCACCACAGCTAGCTCGTCGGCTAGCTGCACGCCTGAGCAGGTAGCCTCAGGAAGCTAGCCGTGCAGAAAGGTCCGTCCCCCTTCTCTCTTTCTACGCCGATTCTCACATTTAATTATCTGATTCTGCTCCTCCTGTAGCTGGGAGGAGAAAAGGATTGCTCCTCACGCCTTCTTGCTGTGGAGAGCCGATGATTGTTCTTGCTAAAGCCCACAGTGGACTGAATGAAAGGACACCTTCTTGTTTCACATCACATATTAGATGGCTCTGCACAGGCCCAAGTGTTTGTGGGCACTGGACCTGTGTTTGGAGTCAATGAGGAGAGCATTTCAGGCGTGTCACCACAGTTTCCTGGAGAAGGGGAAATCTTTATTTGAGATCTGTTGCTCTGGAAACAAGGCTTTCCCTCCCATTCTCGCCATTGATTGTGGTCGACTCTGAACCGAGATGCTGTTGTGAAATTGTATAGATAGCTGAACATTGAATCAATGGAACAGAAATTGTTTGTATAACAAAGAAAAATCACAGTTATTGGGGAAACCTCCAAAAGTTTGTCACGTCACATTTTATATCGAACAACCTAACCATTATACTGTATACTCAATTTTTTCAGTACAGTTCCTCTATTATAGCCATTCTGCATTTTCCTTGGAGGTTTTGTCATGTGACCTCCTCACATTGTAGGAGCTAGTGAGTTAAAACACCAGCAAATCACATGAATAGACCAGGATGAAAATTAACCCCCTACTTATGTGACGATTCCATTTGAAAATCACCTAATTATGTGATTATGTCATTAGGAATGGGGGCGGTGTGTGCATTTCAAAAGCCCCCGGTGAGTCTGTCTGTGAAATAAAAGACGCAAAAGGACCTTAAAGGTAATTAATCCATTTAACTCCCCAGCTCCAGCTCCACATGCCTCAGCAGACAACACAGCGGTCCCACAGAACGGGCCGAGCAGGGAAAGAATGCCAGTGGATTGCTTTACAGGAGCAGGCCTTTGAAATATATACATAAATGACAAACGTGCCATTCTTCTGAGGCATGAGGCACATTGGGAAAGTCCATTTCCCAATCTCCCTCTCCTTCTCTTTCTGTGTTGTAAGAGGCAGACTTAGTTATGTGGCAGTAATTATAGGTTTATAGGTTTATGTACTGTACAGGGAATGAGGCAGAACAAGTGGCTAGACAATGGTTTATGAAGGCAAGCTGATTGCAACACAGCACAGATACTGTATTGTATTTTGTGAAGCAGAGTCTTTGTGAGCGTGAACGTTCTGTATTCTACTCTTTAAACCACATACTTAATTGAATCTTTTTTTTGGCCCGTGTCCTTTATTAGATCAGAAATGTGAAGAGAGACAGGAAATATTGGTAGAATAGGGCGGGGGATAACATAAAGAAACTAGTGAAGGGTTGGTGTCAAACCATATAAATATACATACTTTTGGGGTATGCTCTCTATCAACTGAGCTTCACCAATGCCCCAATTTATCAACCAATCTTAAAGGAAAAAATAGTATTCATTTTATGGACAGTTGCCTTATTTCAGGGTTGAAAAGTTGTAGGGTCTGCCCAGCAAAGTTGCTGTTGAAATGAAAGTAGAATTTGCTATGCACCTAAATCATAATAAACATACATTTAAAAATATGACATCAACAACTGACGGCAGATAACATCCAACAAAATCTCTATGTGGTAACTTTTGACGGATAACCTGTGTATCTATACATTAAATATGCAGACACATCTACAATTTTTCTTTTTTTAAATCAACAATTGTGCAAGTTAAGCATAATTCATCTTTATGCAGGTAAAATGTACTTCCTGGACATTGAATGGGGCTGGAATGTCAATAACATGCATAAATAGTCAATATTTAATTCTCTAAATGCAACTGGTAGTGTTTTAGCCGCCTGATTAATTAAAGAGAGCTGATATATAGCAGGTCATACTACCGACTGTGCCCTGCAAGGAAAATAATGATATAATGTTATAAACTACAAACAGTTATATATTGCCACCATCAATAGGATTTATGATATAGGTTGCAATAAAATGTTGGTTGATAAATTTTAATGGAGCTTGTTATTAATAAGGTCTTGAGGGAGGATGGTGCAGTGTGTACAGTTTGATAATGATGTCAGTGAGTAGAACAAGAAAGCACAAAGATTGTGAAACTGAAGTGCAGCAATACATGGTTGATAATTAGGATATTAGTTAAATTCAGCTTAAAGAAAAGTAATACGACTGAAAAAAGTAAGCCGTATAAAGCAACCAAAATAAAAGTATCCAGGCATACAGTATTAGTTTTCTATGAAATTGCTTTCCATGTAGCTGCAGTACTGAAATGTATATATGCCATATAGTACAGTGAGCCATGTCTCCATTGAAGCCCCCATCCTGTGCGCTGCCATAACTCACTGGCTGTCCTTGTCAAACCACCTGGCCTGAAGATAAATATGTCATTCTTTATGGCCCCCATCAGAGTCCAGAACAGATTCATTTGAGAATAAAAACAGGATTCCCCCTCCCACTAAATCCATCAGAATGATGAACAGTCATTTAACGTGAGTGCACAATTGTTGACATTTGACTTTATGCGATCAGTAATTCTATTTGAGATGGCCCTTACAGTAAGTCCTATACTTTTTAAAGACAAGGGCTGAAACTTCCAGTCCTATAAAGTCAGAAAAAGTCAAGACTCAAGTGAAATGTTCACACCCACAAGTAAGAAAACATTATTGTCCCCTATTTGTTTCCAAATGCTAATATGGCTGCCAAGCAGTAAATATTAGTTTTTGCGCCAAGCTAAAAAATAATGTATAAAATCTAACTCCCAAAGGAAAAGTTGGATTTGCATTGATGTGCAGTACTTAGCAATGATAAACCGCCGTAACCACAGGCCTCAGGGTGTCTGCAGGTGCGTTTTAGAGCCAAGCTCCAACAGATTGGCAGAACAGTGTGGTGTAGGCCATTTGGCACAGACTACAGTTCACTCGCTGCTCCATAGGGAGAAACTCCCTGACCTTATTCCACGTACTCTCTATATATTGCAAAACATGTTTTTTCATTTGAAAAATCCCACTTTCCATCTTTATGGGTTATGACTGGGACACGTTCATATGTGATGTATTTTTAGTATTTTGTGTGTGTGTGTGCGTGTGTATGTGTGTGTGTGTGCGTGTGTGTGTGTGTGTGTGTGTGTGCAAACAAAGAGCCTTAATCTGATCTATCACAACATACTCAGCTAGACCACTTTCTGATTTTTTTAAATACAAAATCAGATCACCTCTGCTTTGAATTTGGATAAAATGACAAAATAAATAGATGATTCTAAACATAGAATAATTAATAGTTTATATTGACATTAAATAAGAAACAATGATGTGTTGGAAACCATATTTACTGCTGTATATCCAGTTTGACGATTTGATTATCTATCACAAAGAAATAAACCCACAAGCTTTGCAGTGTCACCTTTCACAGGCTATCAGTGAGCATGTGGTTAAAAAACATTGGTTTATGGAAGATTCTTCTTTCTAACCAACAGTTATTGGCAGCATTGGTAGAGGAGACACTTGGCCATTGATTTTTTACAAATGGTGTTGTGTCTTGCGTAAGTGCAATGAGTAAATACACTCTGAAATATTGACTATTTTGAGGAATATACTAGTCATACATACACATTTGCAAACCCCTCTCCGTGTCTAAAGGTACAGCGTTCTATCCAGCATTGTTTTGGCAAAAGACAAATGCAATTTGCTACAGTTAAGAAAATAAATACAAACACACAGCTTTATTTTTGCAATTTTTTGATGATATAGACTAATGCCATTGGATGGGAGCACTAAGATGTATTAAAAACAGATCTTTTAATTGTGAATTAATTTTTTAAAAAAATATTCTCTTTATGTCTTGCTTTTTAAATCTTTCCAGCCTTTTTGAACTTTCCAAAAGACTGTTCATTTTAAGTACAAAGGCCAGCTAAAGACAGCCTGAAAGGAGAGACAGGCATGGCTAAGACTTGTACTTGACCGGGTGAATTGCTGCATGGCACCAAGTGGACCGACTGGTTTGTATTGTGGTGTGTCTGCACTAAGTTAGAGGTAAGCTAGAGTAGAGACATTTCTCCTCTCACCCTGCAGTCTCTCTTTATCACTAAATCGTTCTCTATCTCTCTCTCTCTAACGCTCTCTTTAACTCCTTTTCACTCACGTTCACCCTCCTGTCAATTCTGCTCCTCTTTCAATCTCCTCACCCGCTCTCCTACTCCAATACTTTGAAAACTACTCTCCCTGCACCTCATTCTCCCCCTCAAACACTCTTTCTAGCATTTACCAGGCAACCCTAGTGACTGCTGGGCTGTAAAATGGCCATATGAGGGGGAGAAAGAGTCTGAGAGAGAGGTGTTAGATTCTTGACAGCGGGGTCTCCTATTATCTCTGTAATCTGGTGATAATTAGAATTAGTGCTCAGGCACCCCTAGGGCGAGACTTTCAATGACTCACAATGTCTGCAAAGGACCTGGAGGTACACACTCCCTGCAAAACACACACACACACTAAAAATCCTTGACCTAACCCTGCTCAGTACACCTCACACACAGACCCTCAAACCCTTTCTTTCTCTGTGCCAACTATTAAAACAATATCAAAACCCCTCACACACCACGGTCCCCTTCTACCCCCTAAAATACACATGCACAGAGTCACACGCAGACACACAATGTCACACTCCCGAACTGCAACCCCCACTTCACCCCTCTTCCTCGCCCCTGGGCGGTGCGCAGCTGAAGGTAACAGTGGGTCACTGGTGTCGGTGGTGTGGAGCTGAGCCCTCACTGCCCATTAATCTGCTGCTAATTAGAATGCTCAATAGACTCCTAAAAGAGATGTTAGCTGCCTAATTATGCTATCAGCCAGCTAGCGCACTATTAAAGGGAATTGATAAGTGGATAGCGAGCCATGAAAACTTGGAGCTGAGAAAGAAGGGTTGTTGTTTTTAGTTGCTTCCTTTTCTCTGGCATTTGTACTCTGTACCTGCTGCTTTGAAACATGTGGCCAACTTACTTATATTTGTTTAAGTTAAATGCATGTCACCATGGTGTTTAGTGACACCAGAATTAATTTGTGATTTAAAATGGGTTAGCAGTCAAATTAGCAACTTAAATAGTAAGTTGAACTTAACTTATCACATTTAAATCATTTGGTTACAACCACAGTAATACAAACAAATAAACAAATCAGGGATCAAAATAAAAATGACAAAAAAGGGTTGCATGACCTCACTAGTTGCATAAATAATGAGTTCCATGAACACAGCAACCAAATGCATGCAAAAAAATGTGAATTGCACATTCATTTTGCCAGATGACACATGCAGACACAAAGTGTGTGTTAGCTAGTTACATCTTTTATTTATTCATTTATTTGTTATGGACTAGCCGGATGTTTTTGTCTGCAGAATGATTTTAGCACTTCAAGGTAAGCTATTTTTGTAAAAAAAATAAACTTAGATTTAAGGCCGTCATTTCCTGCCTCAAGTTGACCAACTTTTCAAGAAAAGGGAACATTTACTGCTGAATGAGAACACAGATCGGAGAATTATACTTATGAGATTTAGCAGGACTCTTGGTTAGCACCATCCCCACAAGAAAGGCTTTTACTTTTATTCCAAACAAAGGGAGAAAAAGGAGTTTAAAAAAAGACCAAAGCCAATCACAGTCAATTCACCATAAAAAGAAACGCTTGTTGATACTAAAGGTGTGGTCGGCGGGTTTAGGCCTGGCCACGGCCTTTAAACCAGTGTCGTCTGCCATGAAATGTTGTTTTGGTGTCAGTCACAGCCACTGTGACCCCCGCTGCCTCCACACAATACCTCCAGTCCCCCCCAGCCCAGCGTGCAGCTCTTTCACTGAGCCTCAACGTGCATTCCAACCATTCACTTCCCCTGGAGACTCTCTTTTCCCCTGTCTCTCCCTCTCAGCCCGTTACTCGCTCTCTGTCTCTGTTTCTCCTCCTCTGTTTCCATCTCTCGGAGCGATTCAGAATAGAGCAGCACAAAACTCAGCAGCAAAGATCAGTGCAAACCAGTATCATAGACCAAAGCACTTTAAATAGAACAGCGAAGGATGGACTGTAAGGAGGGCAAACACATGACACAGACCATGAAATTCTGGTGTGGTGAAACGCTGTCCTTTTATTCTCAATTCGCAATGTTGACTCATGAAAACTTGTCATGCAAAGGAATAATTTGAACTTTAAAACAAACATCCTCTGAGATTGACAAATAACACAATAAAACTAAAAGACTACAGGAACCACACAAGCACTGCAAAGTAAAATATTATCCAACGTCTTGAATAATGAGATAGATTAGATGGATGCAGAAGTTAAGCTATTGAATTTGTTTCCAGGGAGACATTTTAAAAATAATGATATCCAGATATAAAACCCAAAATAAATGTGAAAAAGAATAATGTACTAGGAGGAGTCCAGAAGTACAGATTCATTGGTACAAGTACATTAAAATAAAAACTGATTTGACATACATCTTGAAAAATCACTAGTCACGTTTTATTTTGAAAAATTATTATTCCAAATCCTTCACTATGTAATAACAGATATTTATTTTTGCTTGTGTGCAATTTAAAAACTAATGCAATCAATACAAACCCTGTTTGTAAAGACGACCATTAAAGCCATTTCCAATGTCCAACTGACAATCAATTTACATGTTTGAAGAATCAAGTGCTGACCTAAACTAAAGTACGTCCAGGGAAGAGCAGGTTACTATTGATTTACTCCCAGATGAGCATGATGTCTGGTATTTTTCCTCCATGGGGTTGTGGTATAATGTGGACTCAAATTGACTAAATGGCCATTTAGTCAGGAGGGACAGCGCTCTCTTTATTATGTTGATTGTGTATGAAGCTCAATACAACATAAATGAAGAAAAAGTAAACAAAGAGCTAACGACCTGCAGTGTAACAGAAACTAATTCTATGTTAATAGGTAACTGTTGTTTCCAACAAATTCATCGTCTAAATGTACAGGAAATAATTCTGCAGTTTAATGTTTGTAAGAATATTCCTATATGTAACCAAGTTTTGCTCCATACTCATGTCAGGAACAGAATTTTAAAGGCCGAAATCCGGTTTGCTGATGTAACATATCTACATCTGTATGATCAGAGTGGTGGAGTTTTTGGTTTGATTAAGTGTTTTATCACACGAATGCATTTGACGGTGGTGGTAAACAGGAAACAAAAACCTTAACCCACCACCTCTCGGTCCGTTCAGATACATACTTTTCTCACCCTCTTTCACAGCCTCTCTCTCTCTCTCTCTTACTCTCTCTTACTCTCCCTCTCTGTGTTTCTCTTTTTCTCGCTGTTGTTTTGGGATCGATAGAGTCACCTTGGTTAGCTATTTGTAGCCTCACGGTTGGTGGGGTTATATGTGTGTGGGAGAGAGTGCTCCTGTGCAAGGGATGGGGTGGATGTGTGTGTGTGTGTGTGTGTGAGTGTGTGTGTGTGTGTGTGTGTGTGTGTGTGTGTGTGTGTGTGTGTGTGTGTGTGTGTGTGTGTGTGTGTATGCATGTACAGGAGAAAAAGAGCACACAGGGTGTGAAGAAAGCCATGGGGATCAGCATTAGCTACAGAGCCCTTTTTGCTCCTCTTTAAACTTGATCAAAGGCAATAGTAGTTGAAGCCTATTAAGCACGTCCCTCTCAAATGTGCGGGATAAGAACGGCACATATTCAGAGGGGGCCCATATTTTATAAAACCACAGTCACTGAAACCTAAATGTAAACTTTTCTGAAAAACATTAATGCCTCATAGTGAAAAAAGTGAAGGGGAAAATAAAGAAGAAAGTTTTTTTTGACAGGGTAGAGGCCTGAATTCAAAGACACACCTTTGAAATCGTGAACGGCTTGATCCACACTAGCTAACTGGTTTATCAAAATTACCACAGCTATTTGCTGTGGTTGTCTGAGTTTATAAAATACTATTACAATTTCAGGGAAATGTTTTTGATGGCTTTTCAGTCACATTTTTTTTATATCGCCCACCAGATGCAGGCTGCTTTCTGCTTTGAGAGTTTATTTTTCCTGGTAACCAATTCATTTTGTTGAAACTTAATCACATTCCCCTGTATTTCTTTTTCTTCTTTTTCACCCTGCCTGAATTCATTGTGTCAAAAAATAAAAACTTACACAAGATAGGGTCTGAAAAACAGACAGTGAAAACAAACTTGGTTAATATTTTATGTATGAAATGTCAGAATGTCTCGTAGGATAGAGGATAAATTATTCTCAACAATAATCAATGTTTCACTGAAATATAAGTCAAAATTATTAGATTTTCAAACACATGCTGTATGATATTTTAGTACGTGAAATGTTTGGTGTTCACTTAATGCAATAAAAAGCATCTTGAACTTTAGTGTTCAGTTTGGTCAGGGGTCAAAGAGTGTGCAAAGATTGTTGAGTGGTTTGCGGATGAAATAGATACATGTATTATGATTTCAATGACAGATCATGAATGGGCGAGCGGATGTTATGTTGAGAGCTAAACACTGAGTGAAGAGGTGAGGGGAGTTCCTCCTCGTGCCACTTATAGCCGCTGTGTGTGTGTGTGTGTGTGTGTGTGTGTGTGTGTGTGTGGTGCCTGGTTTCTACCGTGCCCCGCTCAGTCCTCCAGAGGGATAAATTAGAATAAACATATATAATCAGATAATTGGGCATTCACCGCAGATCTCCGCACACCAGTACACACATGCACACACATTTGGTTTGCATGCCTCGGGCTGGGAAAGCCAATGAAAGCAGATTAGCAGATGTTTAAAGACAGTAGTAAGGGCTGGGGTTTGTGTGTTTATTTTTATGTACGAACTAATTTAAGGTTTGATTTTGATTTTGTTTTTTTTAAAGAGAGCATGATTTTTTTTTTTAGAAGAGACTGCTTGTAAAAAAATGAGTGTTTTATCTGGATGACATTTTTCTGGGGGGGGGGGGGGGGATGAGAAAAAGAACATACATTTGGCTGATGAAATTTCCCCGAAATTGTGAATGTCAGCTACTCATTCATTTTGATAGAAACTCAGAGGCCATCCTTTCATCAGCAGCAGCAAAGTAGTGCGTGATGGTGCCCTTCCTCATCCCACCCTGTCAAATTAATTAGTACCAATCATTAATTTGGCTCCAGAACTGGCTGTGACCTGCTTACCCAGCTCCACATTGGTATCAAATCAGCCGTGTATACCTGTCAGATACATTCTCATATCCTGTCCCATTCCTTATTCAGGAAATCTGTCAGCCTTCTTAGCCCCTTCTCCCCACAATGAAAACAATCAAGCAGGAAGGATTTGCCTCTGACAGTTATGACAAAGCAGAGGGGGGCTCGTTGGGTTTTCAAGGTGGAATGACTGCACCCCCTAAAGGTTTGTGGAGGAACTTCACAGCAGCTACCCTACACCCCCACCTCCACCTTTTAAGCTGCCAGACAGAGAGGAAGAGGGAGAAGACAGAGAAGGGTGTTCGTGCCACCAAACATCCCCCTCTCCTCTCTCTCCACCAGCCTGCTCTCGTCTGCCCGGGTGCTTATGATCCATTTTCCCCCAGATATGAGAAAGTTGCTCACTCAGAGGAAGAAAGCAGTCAATCAATGCTACTGAAATAGCCGCACTCCATTAGCAGGCGGTAACAGGAGCTGTGCCCTTGCTTAGGGGACTTTGGCTCGGGCGGCTCCAGTCCCCAAGTCTCCCTCTCTCTCTAATGTCTTTGACTTACTGACTCTCTATCTCCCTCTGTGTCTCCCAAACTCAAACAACATCCAGATAGTTTTACAGACATTACAGCATCTCTCTCATTTCCGCCTCTTTACTTCCTCTTACCTCAACACCCGCCGCGACACTGCACCCTGTGTCATTTTAAAAGCCTGTTTGCCCCCACATCCAAACATCCTTGTCTTTGTCTTGCTGAGCCAGCAAAGCAGTCGGTCAGTCAAGCCAGCACTCTGTCGGCCTTGCTGCCAGTCTCTCAAGACCTCTAATTGTATTAAAAGTACTCCCCTCCACAGGCCCTTACACCCCAATCTTTGTGTCTGCGAAAGCCGATACCTCAAAGCTCCTTTTGTTTTATAAGGGGAAAATCGTTTGGGAGTGGACCCCGGGATCTCCACCTGGCGTGCATGCCTCTCTCAACTGCAGATTATTACAAGGAACATCTGCTCGGGGGTCACCAGCAGTGTCAGTTGGCATGGAAAGATAGGCGGCATGGATCATCTTCACTTAAGCCCTGCATGCTACCCCGTTTGAAGTTTACTGGACGGATAGTTTCGGAAGCAAAGAAGAGAAAGTTTGAATAAAAAAATCATACAGGATGAAATGAATTATTAGGGCGTTAGGGTTGGATTAGGGTTAATCCTCTAATGTGGATTTGTAGCAAAAAGGGAAGAGCACACAACAACCAGTGGAATAAAAGAAAGAATTGGATATCATTGAAGCTGCATCACAGAGGAGAAGTCTTAAGGAGGCCTAAAAGTGTGAAAATCTATGTTACAAGGTGGGACATTTTTATTTGATTTGATTTTTATGCCACTGTTTTATCAAATCAACGCAATGAAACTGTATACATCTCAGGTAACACGTCTCATATTCAAGGCTGTCTTTCCTCAGGCACACACACCCAACCAAAACTGCTCGCCCATCTCCTTCCACCACCCAACCCCCACCTCGCCTCTCCTCTCCTCTCCTGTCCTCTCCTATCCTGTCCTAACCCAAACTCAGCTGGGCGGCACAGAGATCGTCGCTGTGTGTAACGCTGTGTCAGGTGCTATTAGAGGCTGTTAGGTGGCAGCCTCCATCACTCTCTGCCTCCCTCGCCGTGTCCACTCCAGGGGTGAGGCGGTGCAATTGCCTTACACACGCACGGCGCAGTGCAGTGACAGGAAGGCCTGATTGGCAGTGACACGATCATGTTGCAGAGGGATGGTGCAGGGAGAGAGAGAGAGGGGAGAGGGGACCCAGGTGGTGTCGGAACAGCTCCAGAGGGTGTTATTCTATCTATCCAGCAGGACCTCGAGAGCTGGTGGGAGATTTGGTGTATGTGTCTGTGGGTGTGTGTGTCCCAGGTGTTAGCATGGTCACTTCCCCAGGTGCTCTGTTGGGACGTATTACATATACTGTACAATGACAGAGATGGCCCTGGATGGACTGGTTGGGGAAAAGGTGATGTAAAACATGTGACAGAGAGAAGGATGCACTTGTCTGCTTGAGTGAAAATCCCCAGATGGTTGTAGATTATATAAGAATGTGTTAGAAAGAGAATTTCTGATTGAACATTTGAATAATATTGATCATTGTTGATCTTGAGAATTTGTTGTCAATAATTTTACATTAAGAGAAGTCATTAGCGGCGCTGGTGGCCTAGTGGTTGGTCCATGCACCCCATGTACGGGGGCTGTTGTACTCGAAGTGGGCGGCCCGGGTTCGAGTCCGACCTATGACTCTTTTCCCGCATATCATTCAAAGTGTTGTAAATAGTTTCACACCAAAACATGCCGTTGAAATACAAAGAAAGGGTTGTTTTAATTGGGGTTAAAAAAAAAGGGTCTTAACGTATTATACCCAATAAATACAATACAACTGTAGCTATTTAAGTATATTCTTTACATGTAGCTGCTCACTGCTGTTGAGAATGTTACAGTTGAATAAACAGCCATCTGCATGACAGAAACCAGCGCACCCTGCTTTGTGATGAAGAGAAATGAAAGGTCCCCCCCCCCCCCCCCCCTCTGTGGGGCTGCCCTTGTCTTGCCTGATCCAAAGTGTTGAAAAGTGACGGCAGCTCGCTAGCAACACGTCTCTGGTTTGTTTCAGCTGCTTTCTTATTACCTCCATCTGCTCGCCGTCTATACACCTTGAACTTCCTGCAGTACTGTTAAACAAAATGCAGCTATTGATTCGCTAGGTCATTTGATACCTCCATATCATGGTTCATAAATGACCTCCTGTGTGTTTGCATTCACCCTTTTGATTGTTTAATTGCCCAAAATGCTACTTTTTAATTAAAGGCTGTAAAAAAGTACAATAAAAGTGAATCACCTACGCCGTGAATATTTGTAGGCCGTGATTCAGTCTTCTGCAGTAAAGCGAGGGCCATATTCCACATTAACTACAGACAGGTTGAAATGCTCCCACTGGTGTCATTTCTTTGACGTTTATTCCTATTTGGGGAAAAATGTTCAGTGCGGGTAGTGTGGCACAGCTGACTCTATGCAGATACACACACCCAAATGTTATGTACACACTGGATATAAATGTCCTATTTAAAACTGTTCATGAACAAAACGTGTCTGTGTTTTCAAGGGGAAAGATTTATCTGGAGGTATTTGAAATTTGCAAAAAAGTGCAGGACATTCTGTACTTGAGCGAAAGTTTTCAGGCGACACATTTCATCCCACAATTAACCTGAAATACCAAGCAAATACTGCCCGTACTTGACCAGTATTTCTAACAGCTGCAGCACACATTGTGTATTGTACTCCATGTTTCTGGGGTCACCAACAAATAGGATCCATCACACAATAATACCTACACAAGTAATTGCCTTTCTTCAGGCTATAAGGCCCCGAGGTCCTCTTGTCCACTGAAAGCTTTGCTCATAAACTCCTGATTCTAAAATTTGATATTGTGGAGGCCCCGCTATTGTTGCTCTCACCAAAGCCGGGCTGATACAGTGTTAGCACTGGGGCTAAATCTCATGTTCTTCACATTGTATCTCATAACTCGGTTAGCCTTTCAAAAACACAAGATGTTTTCACAACGCTCAGAGGAAGATGACTCATGTATCAAGTCTGACATTGGGAGAGCTGAAATGATATCATAAATAGAAAAATGTGTGAACAATTTAAACACATGCACAGCACACACTAAACTGTACCTGCCACTATTAACCTCTGGTCCTTCATCTCAAATGATCAACAAAAATGAAGATGCTGCAGGCCATCAGCACCCACTTAAAAAAAAATGTCTCTACCACAAAGAAGGAACTCCAACAAACAATAAAGACAATTTAACAGTAATGTTGAGTGTAATTTTTAGAATCAGACAGTGTGGTTTGTCATTTCTTATTTGATTGAGTCTCAGTAAACAACATTACGACCTTTGCTTATGTTTCTTTGTTGCCTTTGGCTATGTGCCAATTGCAGCTGACAAATCAGGGCTTATTAAATAAATACATTTGCCCGGCCTATTGCATCGGACAGAGGAAGATCACATTTATTCTGGTATAAGTGCAACATGCACTTGCTGCAAACCGTCACACAATATCAGCTACTGACATACTACTTGTCACAGTGCATGCTTTTGTCCCATATTTGCACATACTGTATATCTTGCTTTCAGTTCAAACCATGTTTATACTAATTAAAGCGTGTTGACTGCAGAAATGAAACCTTATAATTAGGCTCATTTCTCCTTAATATATACAGCTCAATATCACCAAATGTCCTTACACCTAGCAGGCAGCAGTGGAGTGTGTTTACATGACTCGTCCTCTTTGAAAGGGACAGACCTTATTAGCGTTTGGTTAGTCCCTCGCCTTGAACATCCCAGCAAATGACAAGGGAGTTGATTTTTCTTACATCTTTAAGCCCAACATGAAAGAACCGTCTGTTAATTAGTATATAGTGATTAATGATTGTCAGTATCATTGCTGCTTCTGCTTTAATCAAATAAACACACACAGAAAAATATACTCTGTGTATATCCAGGGTGCAATTCCCACAAGAGGATGGTTTTGTAGAGTGCCATATTTCTACAGGACAGAATTGTGAAGCCCAACAAGGTTTTGCTAAATTACTGAGTACATGGTGCATATTTGCCCTTTATCTAAAACAGGGATGTGTTATAGTGAAGCCACTTGCTCTTCTGAGTTATATTTACATATGAAATGATGTCAAGGTATGCTTAGTTTGGTCAACTTTAAGTAATCTTACCCTACATTGCCAGGGAATTAAAATACACCAAATCAAATAAAAAGCTGATTAAAATTGGCGCTTATTACATTTCTGTGATTTTATTTGGTAGCACATTTCAAACTTGTATTTATATATACTTAAACATATTTCCAAATACTCTCAATAAAACACACAGAAGCAGATAAGAGGTAAACAGATATATGCCAGAAAGACAGATTGGCACAAACACACACGCAAACACACACAGTGCATGCGTGCAAAAATCATTGCTAATTATTTCAAGCGACACACTGATCAATCCTTCATAACATAACATCATTCCCCATGTAGGTTCTCAGCGGCAATCTGATTCTGGTAATGTTTTTAAGGCTCTCATGCCTAAAGCTTTCTATCGGCTTTATGGATTTTACCGCACTGGAAAAGAAGGGAACCAATTGTCTTTTAAAGGAGTGTATCATAGAGCCCATCTGATTACATTGACAAAATATACAATAAAACACTTGTTAAAATTAATCTAATAAGAAGCCATGCAATGTTACTCAATGATCTAAACTGGCCTCAGTGTTGTGTCTGCATAGTGTATATCATTTTCACTGTCAGGCTTCATTTCATTTGAGTCAGACTGAGTTTTGAATTCCAAAAAGAAAACTGAATCCATTCCTTCCTTTTACATTTTCATGAGATTTTCAAGACAAGAGAAGGTAGGGGTATTAACACCTCAGGAAAATGGGTACTTCCGCACATTTATGGACCCCAGGGCTTCCCACTGCCTGGATTTCTCGGAGGTGAAAGGTTCCAAATCCCTCTTTAGATGGGTTGATCTTCTCAGGCCCATTATGCCGCTCACTGTGACAAGACTGGAAGCCAAGAGGCAGTCCGGGCAGAACAAAGATAAAAAGAGGAATTAAAGAGGAAAAACCAAACTCTACTTCTAGCATTTGTATAACTTACCCTATCTTACACCTGAGTATTAGGACAATTCGGTTGGTATTCCCTTTTAATGCCTGGTTTCCCATCGTCCTTCAAAGAAAAAGAAAATGTCAGCAAATCATTCTGGGACTGCGGAAAATGTTGTAGAGCTGGAGAATTGACAATTCTTTATAAGCATAATCTATGTAGAGACTGATGTAGATATATTTTTATAAATCCTCCATAATGATATAGAAAAAAAATCACTGTATTTTGAATGAATTTATCCCACCCTTGAGATGATGCTATAATACATTGACACTGTTACATACATCCTTAATTTTGGGTTCCCATTTGGGGCTTGAAACTCAAATCTTAAAATTATAATGCCACTATTGTCGTTTTAATAAGAATCAGGATTATTGCTATATATGTTCAATTACTGCATCATAAAAGTAACTAGTTACTTGGGAAACTAACTTTCGCTTTACTTATTTGCATCAATCCTCACATCAATGTTCACATTATTTATTGTTGCTTTGTGAGAGGAAACATTTCCACATCCACCAAAGGAGATGCACCAGTGGAAAGACTGGTTGTTCCCTGGTTTCAAATCTTCCTCAACACCAGGGTAAGCTTTATGGTGTGGCTTTCTGTGATTGACAAGTAGCTACCTTAGCCACCTGTCAACCCGGATAGAGATGTAACAATGGAAATTAACCCTGCTGTCCAAATATGGTCACTTCTGGTCAAATGAAAATAAATAAATAAAGATGGTGACAGCCAAACGCTGAACTCAAGGCTAGTATATAATCTCTTGTTTACTGTTCTAACTGGATTAGGGCAGCGCTGTCCAGTTCACTTTTCTACTAGGACAAAGAGTGTATCTGATGACAGCAAGCCCACTGAGCTGAGGGCAACATGCAGGTCCCCACAGAGAAAGCAGAGATTGACTGCTGGGGAAACCTGGGACACAACTCATCCCCTCAAGCACTTGATCACAACACAAATGACAAATAATTGACTGGATGATGGATGATGAGATTAGATTTATGGGTTCAAACAAGGTCAAACATCTCACTCCCACCTGCTAAACCACAACACTGCTCCAAATGCTGGAATCAGAATTATGGTTATGTGCATGATAATTCTCCCATCATGGCCTTGGGAAGGTTGTTAAGGACTTGTGTGATATCCAATAGGTGTTGGGTTTAACAGCTGAGCCTAGTGGGTCAAAACACAAGGTCAGAGGAACACAGAGAGGGATCCATTTACTGCTTCTGAGGTTGGAGGAAAGGATGTGGTTAGATAGGTTGGTCTGTCATAGCTTTGTCCATTTTTTCTATTTTATGTTACAATAGAACAAAAAAAGGAAAGTGCTGATCTAATGACACAGAGATACTAACTAGATATGAATAGGAACTAAAATAAGCATCTCTGAAACTATCCTTACACTGAACCAATTCAGCTGTCTTTCATTTTTCTTTCTATTATAGTAAAATACGAAATATAAGAGATCAAGCCTTGACCTTAAAATTTACTTTTTATTCATAGTGTAGATGTTTATTTTCTCTTTGCAAAAAAAAAAAAAAAAACATTTCTTAAAGTGGACATTCAAGGTGAAGGGTTTTAGGACATATCCATTACCTTGCAAGTGCACTGATTTCTACTAAGCATGACTTAGAAAATACTTTGACAATTTAGAGTAGGAGATGTCTCAGGTTCATTTATTTATAAAGGAAAATTTCACTGCCGATATATAAAACCTTCACTCGTGTGCATTGTTTAGCATAAATGCCCCTTTACTGTTTGGATCAATCTGATGGTCATGAACTCTTCACTTGAGTCACAGAATGAAGGCCAACATATTTTATGGGCTATTTTTTTTTAAAGACAAAATTGAGCTCGCAGTGCTGTTTACTTTGCCGTTACCTCATGAAGAATAAATTACCCACTTTAGAGGTTCCCAAGTTCACTAGCGGTGTGAAAAAAAGCGGGAGAAGTTTACTATTTATAGAAGGAAAGTGGTTAACTTTTATATGCACTTTGGTAGTTTTTGCACACTTCGTCTCCTTCATCCTCCACAGCTCGAGGACAAGGGAGCTGTTAACTGCTGAGAGCCAATAAAAGTGTTATTGCTGCTATCTTTAACATGCTGTGAACGAGGCAAGCCTTAAACAAACTACAGACTGCAGCGGGAGAATGATTAGCTCTTGTATTTATAATGCTCACTGTGTAAAGCAGCCAACCGTATTTTTCCAAATGGTTGAATTTTATTTATAAGACATAACTTTCCTAAATCCTTGCCAATATATTCAACTGACTGTCAGACACAGGATGAGATATATATTGTTAATGTGTTTTCTTTTTCATAGAATAACTAAAGACTGGTTTTATCATCAACTGGAATGACATGATGAAACATTTTCCAGATCTCTTTCCAGAGTTTTACTATTTCTCGACACATATATAATAATGTTGTTGTTGCATTCTCCTGCAGTCCCAGGTGATTATAAGTCCTTCACCAAATAGTTCGAACTTTGGATCCTGATGAACTATTGGATGAATAATTTATATATCAACAAATTAGCCAATGATACATTTTTATATGATCCTGCACCAAAACAATCAGTTTTATAGCCTTATTTTCACTCCTAGAAATTGAGACCATGTTAATTTGTTTCATTAATAGTGACAAATAAATGTTTATTTACAAGGAAAGTATTCCAAAAAATGCCATATTCATTAAAAATGCTGCACTAGCAAAAGAAACGCAATGTTTTTTCTACATCAGTCAGTCCATATGGTAACCTCTATGTTATGTTTACGAGTAGCCAGAGAGTGAATACTTTACTGCAGACAGGTCATTACTTAAGTAGCCAACGCACAGACTTTGCTTTTTGAGAATAATTTATCTAAGACCAAAATAAATCAATGCATATTTAGAGAACATATGTTACTAGATTTGGACAAGCTGCAAAAGCCTGGCTCCATTAATAAATTGAGAATATGGGGCTTCATTACCGTATGGATTTTGAGAGCATATCCATGCAAATGACAAAGAAATGCAAATGCACAGCATCATCAAGCAGAGTGCTTAAAATAGATTGCCAAGAGGTAATCGCAGGGCACAGCACAAACATCTCCACTGGACTCTGCTGCTCTATCAATTCATAAAATCATAACGTCCAATATCTTCAACGTGGGCATACATTATGTCAGGGGATATCTATTTGATTTAGTTGTTGATCTCGAGCTGGAGAGGTAAAGAGTAGCCTCTTTCTCTGACAAATGGTATTTTAACTTCTAAGTGAAGATCTGAAATTGCTCTCCTTAATTGCCCTTTAAGACTGCAGCACCAATTATTAATCAATGGGTGTCAAGGGAGCGGAGCCCTCCCTGTATTTGAAGCAATAAATTGCTGAATTATATTCATATTTATTCTAAGTAGGTCTTCATTGTAATTGGCATGTTATTAGGCTGAGGGCTTTTAGTCTGTATCAAAGTAATTCAATTAAAAAAGTGAAATATAGATCTGTCTGGGATAAACAAACAAGCCAGCTGTAATATGGCAGAAATGCAGTGAACGCTCTGGTTAAGTAGATCATTATTTTTGCCCTTCCTTGAGGAAAATAGCTGCTTCAGGAGTACGAGGCCGGTCTCCATTGTAGCAGCCAGGGACTATGGAAGCACCTCATCAATCCACTTATCCCTGTTCCGTTGGTTGGATAATCTGAGTGTCTGACACTAATGGTGAGGTTGCCTCACGACTGGGAAAATATACAGAGGAGCCAGCTGAACCCCCTCCTCAGTTCTCTTCCTCTCTCGTCTTCAGACTCACTCTCTTTCCCTCCATCTCTCTCTCACACACACACACACACACACACACACACACACACACACACACACACACACACACACACACACACACACACACACACACACACACACAAACATGTATACTCCGTCTCTCCCTCTCTTTTCCAATGTTCAGTCAAGAGGGTAATCCTAAGCTCCTTTACTTATCTCAGGGAGGAATTTCTAGCATTAGTCATGATAAGACACAGGTCCTCACTGATAAAGTGGAGGAAAAGCTCTCCAAAGCTAACTAAGGAGGAGATACTTACGGAATGCACTTTCTGCAGGAAACCTGCTGGATTGAGTCTGACGGCTATTGTCTCTCTTGTTTAAAAGGACACCAGAACTCCTCCATTGCTTTTTTTTATGAAGCAAGTAATCAATCCAGTGGTGCAAATATATTTACTTGGGGATAAAGATGTAGAAAACATAGTATTTTGAAAAGTCATGACCTCAAAGAGAGGGTGCAGTCTGCAGCCATTTTTCTGCCCTGCTGTTAGACTGAGCTGTGTTAAGACAACGGACATATAAAACTCAGACAACCTCAAGCATTAGAGACAAGTTATGCTATGTTTTGCTATGTATAATTTGGAGGCTTTTGGGTCAAAGTGATTTACACCTTTGGAGAGAGTTGGCTCATGTGAGGGCGGAGCAGGGCTCTGGGAGCTTGTGTGGTGTAAAGATTTATCATTTCAGTGAACTTTTACAAGTGTCATGCCTTATCCAGAAACAACAGCACATGTATTTAACCTGTTCCTTGTCAAGCCCTGCCTGGAAAAAGTCCATTCTTCTTCAGGGAGTATGTGGACATTTGTTTATTTTCAACTTTAGCTAATTGACCAAATTATCTTTTGACTGTTTTCCAGTTGCAGCACTATAAGCACATGACTAAAATGAACACAGCACCTCACAGGACCAGCATCTGACGGATGGCGCGGGTTCATATGGAGGTGAGGGGCTATGGAGGAACTAAAACAGTGGCCCTACACGCTCCTCCTTCTGCACCCTGAATCCTGCCTTTAAGAAAGCAGCTCGGTCGCATTAATCTTTGGAAGCAAACTTACAAAGCAATTTGTTGAAGGTCAGCAGAGTATGTGATAAAAGTGTAGTCTTGTTAAGCATCCATCACAGGCTGATTCAGATTTTGAGCGAAGATGTAGTGACAAAAATACACAAAGGGTTCAGGGTAATGGGTTTAGGCAGGGATATTGGTTTGGGTAATACAGTTAATAGGTCCTTGGATCTGGGGGCTCTTTTAGGCAGATATGAGAAGCATCACCGGCTGTCATATTCTCCGATGAGAGAATGCATTAGAGCAAACTCTATTTAGTAAAAGACAATTCAATTAGGGACTATTCAGAGACCCCCGATTATTTCCCTACGGGCATCAGCTCAGTAGAGGCAATATTCAGATTTCATTGTGTTTTCAAAGTGGAGAAATGTCAGCGGCTGGCTCCTGCAGTGGTTGGGAGGGGAGGGGGCTGTATGGACATTTATATTTACCGGTCAAACAAATGAAGACAGAATTTTCTCAATACCGCCCTAATGTACAGGAGCGATATTTTATGGATCTAGCGGATGCATTTATCTTATGACACAGAGGTTTTTATGGCTTGGTTTTGTTTTTGTCTATGCAAAAGAAAGTCTAAAGTCCCCTTTAAAGCTCATGTGAGGAGTTTAGACCTGGTTCTGAAACAGGCTTAAATTAATACTGATGCTTCTATATATGACCAGCAAAAACAAGACCATCAGTGTAAAGACTGATTATATGATAGTCTTTGGAACACCTAAAACTGCTCTTGGGTAGGTGTCAGATGAAGTTATTTACAGCACACAGCAGAACCAGTATTTCTTTTTTAAAATAAAAAACTACTAAAACATGTCCTGGACAAATCAGATATAAGAGGTACTGTTTTATCCACGGGGAGCGCAAAAGTTGGCCCAAACTTAAAGTTCCTCACAGGAGCTTTAAGAATTACAAAAAATGGCAGCCAATGGACGCAATGTTTATCAGTTCAAATGAAACATAAGTCAGTTAAAGCTATTCTTGATGTAAATAAACTCAAACATATCAACCATGTGAGTATTTTCCAATCAATATCTCCAAAAAGTAGAAATGAACTGATGTATCTTGACGTATACAATTTACATTCAACACATTTACATCATATGACAGGTTCACTTTTCCCTCCAGATCCAGCACATATGCTCCACATATCATGTGGAACCTTATAGTAAGTGATATATCCTCCATCATCAGGCATGAAAGTATATTTCTATGTCATACACACACATGTTGCGCATATCGTGTACGTCAGGGAACTGGCTCTTGCACTTTAACATTCTACTATGTCAGTACATGAAGGCATATGTCTATTGTACACACATATGTTTGACATATCATCAGACGTCCAGACTACACCTGTCTCTACATGAAACCAGACACCCCTGCATGCATCCAGGGCCTGTGCGGAGCAGTGACAATACAACTGGGCCGCTGATAGTCATAAATTCAACCTCCTCAGGATATTACACAAGAAACTGAGATGCCAGCAAATCAATTCACAGTTTGGTAGCGGGCTCATAAAATGTCTTTACGAGCTCATCTAAATCCAATCAGCATGATTCCTATGTAAACAGAGACCTACAGTATTCCATGCAAAGGTACTTCCTGCAGATGACATTACAAAAGGATCTGTCAAATAAACAAGCAGGCAATTGTTTAGCACAAATGTTAACCTAATGGTTTCATTGTGTTTTTTTGTGCTGTTTTGACAGTTGCTAACTTTATTTTGACCAAATACTGACAGATCTTAGGGAGCACTGGAGAACTGATAACTTCTTGGGAAACGTCACAGTGTCTGTGCAATTAATGAACCGTTTGAAGAGTTCTTCCTTGAGCGAGGAAAGGGCAGACGGTTTTTACCAGTGGAAAGAAAGCAAGAGAGATGTCTCAGTAGATTAATTTGTCGTAGTCGCAACGGTGTTATTACCGGGAACAGCTCCAGGATTTCTATTCCACCATGAAGGTGCGTTGATAAAGTGCTCAGAGCCCAGGACATGAATCTAACCGTGCAACACAAGTTGGGCAGATTTTAAGTGTGTACATTAGATATCTCCTCTGCAGACATATTGAATGACGATAGACATGACATGATAATGGCAGGCTACTAAGATTTATTCTGAAATCCAGCCATATCACATGACTGCTTTGAGAACTGTAAACTTACTTCCTGACTCCAGCTGACATCCACGTTTAATCCAGCACTCAATCATGTCCTTCCTGCTGCTCTGTCTCATCTGCAAAAATGCATGAATGCAGTTTGACATCAGGTCAAATAACATGTATTATTATTTTTTTTATTATTACGCAAATGCAAGCTTAATCATTATCAGCAGACTTGTGACCGTCCATCTGCGAGGTGTATGATGTTAAAATATGCTTGCACTTCTATTCTTCAGCCCTCAATGACAGAAGGGACCTTGGTAGTGAAGAGCAAATGTCCGTACTCGCATGTAGAACAAAGGAGCTTGATATCAGCACATTGCCTAGGCCAGGATTTCCACCGCTGCGTGTCTCAGCGGGGTTAGCATTTCGCCTCCGACTGATTGGCTGGTCACTGCCCTTCTCACAGAAAGTGTGGACGTTAACTTGTCAGTGGAAAGAAAAAAAACAACTTTGACAATGTCCTTTCTTTTTTTTTCTTTTTTTTTTTTTTTTAACTGGCCACACATATCTTTGCTTGGCTGAGGCAAAGTTTGACTGAATCTTTTGTCTGGGGGAGTTGGGGAGAGAGAGTGAGAGAGAGAGAGAAAGGGAGAGAAGAAGGGGGGAAAGGGGACACAACAGCGACCATATGTTCAATGTGACCCTCATTATTCTCAATTAGGGCAGCCATCCATGGAATGGTCTTGCTGATAACAGCCCATAACACCTTCAGAGGAACGATGCACAATCTTCCAGTGGCACGATGGACGAGCGGGTCGGCTATCCCGCGCATGCACGTCTTCATATGTATGTGTGTTTGTAGGAGTGCATGGAAACCTGTCAAAGCATGCATAAATTCAGCCGTGCTTGTATATGAAATTGAGCATCCTTGTGCATGTTTTTGAGACTTTTGTTGTGTGTGTTGGTGCATGAGTAAGGGACCCGTGGCGAGGTGGGGCGGGGGGCTTGGCCAGCTTCTGGAAGGCTTACAGGGGGTGTTGCAGGGCCAAAGCCCAGGTCCCCAGGACGTCTGGATGAGATGAGTTGATGGAGAGTAATGGGGTCACATTGAGCATACGATGTAAAGGCTAACCTTATGCCTAACTGTTAATGACATTTTGAATCTGGCAGTGCAATCCCTCTTCCCCACTTAATGTATAACAAGAACAATATTTTGATTTGGGAGCGGGGAGGAGATAGAGATTCCATACTAGTGGAATCTCTTTGTTCTTCATCTGTAACACTCAGTCGTTCTCTGTGCTCATTATCAGTGCAATGCTGAGCTGAAGGTGACCCGCAGTAAGAAGTCATTGAGCGCTCCTTCTCTGGTTTCGGTTTGTAAATGAAAACAAGTTGATTAATTTGTCAAAGCAGCATAACTTATGTATTCATTCATAACCACAAGTGCATGTATTTGCAATAAATTGTCATAAAACTGCATCTTATAAATAATCTGAATGTCCTTTTCAGTTTACACTCAGGCTAAATGAACTTTTCTTGCTGAAGTAAATGAATGAGGCTTATACCAGTCATTTGTGACTATTTCCCTCCTGGCCTGCTTCCCAAGCTCTTACTGTAACCCTAGGAAGCAGTGACATCACCCTCATTCCTTCTCCCACTGAATTCAAAATGGCCCAGGTGATTAAGTTCCCTATAAAGAGACGGGAGTCGGAGCAAGGCCGCGGCATTGAGCTGGCTCATTGATTAAAACCAAAGAGAGCCCTGGGTAAACTGTGGAGGCGGTGGCAGCAGTACTCACACAAACTGGTTACCATCGTTTGTCTTTCATCATGTCCTCCTTTGACTGTTTTTGTCTCCATCAAATGCTTCTCTGAGGCAGATTTCTGACTGACAGAAGGTATCGTGACTCCCATTGTTTTGCAGTTTTTAGTAGAGGTGACATTAAATATATTCAGACCTCTTTATGAACTTAGAAAAGAACACTGAAATCATATCTTGACCACCTACATAGCCCCTGAAAATGATGAATGTCCTGTGATAAGTGGTGAGAGTCTGGATGGATGTAGTAAAATAAGCACAATGTCATGAAAAGAAAATACATGAATTCATTAATTTTCAGTTCACTCTCAGCTTTCCAACTTTGAAGTTAACTTTATTTGTCATGGTTTTGATTATTTAACTAATTTCCTTTACTTAGAACAAAAATCAACACAATGTTTCAGTTAATTAGTTAATGAGCTACACCAGTGTTACCCATGATTCCACCAAACCTGTTACCATAATCAAAAACCCAGTCATACTTTAGTAACCAACAAAACCTTGAATAAAGGTTTGTTAAATAAATATTTAAACCTTCTCATGCAATCAAGAGAAAAAAAACAGCATTCACTTGTATTGTGTTGTCATCTGAATCATAGTGTAAAAAGAAATTAAAAAGGGTATAAGCTTGTGTTGAAGCCTGTGTTGCACTTGGTTATATAGTTCAGAATGAAAACAAAAACACCACACACACACACACACACACACACACACACACACACACACACACACACACACACACACACACACACACACACACAACCATAATCAAGCCTCAACCTCCTTCTCCTGTGTACACCTAAAACAGAACAAGCCCATACAAGTTGGAAATTGATGAGTGCGCCACTACAAGTTCATGACTTTGACCTCCAGGGTATTTGATCCCTTGACACAGAGTTTATTTTTCTAAAGCTACAGCTTGATATTCCAGCACTTAATTTAAGAGTGCAGTTAAATCACAGAAGCCATAATATGTCAGGCGATCCCACGACTGGGGGTAAAAAGAGAGTGAAAATGGGGAGGGGGAGGGAAAACAGTAAGTAATGAAAAAGCTATGATTGCTTTTCTGTCCCTCCAAATGACAGTTAGCACCTCAATGACCTGCTCGGGGCAGGGCCATCTAGAAATGACACGCTAAGGCACAACGTCATCTAACAGGGTAGTTACAAAAATCAATACAAAACCCATTTCAAAGATGCTCGGCGTGCGTGTGTGTGAGCCGGTGTGTGTGACAGAGAGGCAGAGAGAAGGACCTGCTGTTATGTTCATTTATTGAGTAGGCCTGAGGGGCAGAAAACAAACTTTTCTGATATACACATTACCTCGCAAGCAAAGGAATTCTGAAGGCTAAGCAATAACTGCATTCCCAGTCTATTACTTAAGTCATGAAGAGTCCCTTCCACAGAAGGAGGTCCTTTCATTGCATGTCAAGTACGGCTTAATTCTAAACCCGTCGCCTGCAGCCCTCTTCATTGTCACACTTTTAACTAAACTAGGTATTGGCCTCTCGAAGAAGAATGACTCTTTGTCCGCTGGGGAATCGATAAGCAGTCTCTCTGACATTCACAGAGAACACATGTAAAACCAGGCGGCCCAGCCGTACGGCTATCTTGTCTTGTTGGGATACGGGCAAACATCATCATATATTATCCCCTTTGATTTGTTGTCAATACCCAATCACGGCAAAGAGGTGCAGATCTAGCGGAGCACAAAGACACTAAGGAGTGTAAAACAGACAAATGGGCAGGGGGGACATCAATCCGAAGGGCACGTCAGCCGGGCCCCTGATGAAATAGGGTGCCATGTCGACGGCTGAAATTTATAGACAGTAACATGTGAAAGTGCTCACTCCTCACAGCCCCGAGAGAGGTCAATAGCCCGATGCCTCTGTCCAAATGGGCTTCTCATTAAGCTGGATCATTCAACAAGGTTTCTCTATCCTTTTTTTGCACTACAGGAAAGGATACAAGGGTCCCTGAACATTTGTTATTTCACACAGAATTCCTTGACAAAAGTTTTACACGGGAAATAAGTCACTTTGTTATCATTTCTGCAATATATATACAGGACATAACAAAATGTACTTTAGACAATCAACAGACAATAGACTAAACACATGAAGGGAAATCTAGACAAAAATGTAAACATCAAACTCGGTCTGAGAGAATCGTCCGCATGTGTTTGCTGCCGTCTTGAATCTATGAGAAATTAACTCACATGGTAATTTTTGTATTTTCCATCTTTTTCTAAAATCAGGAGTAAGAAAAGTGTTGACAGGGAATTTATTTCCATGTGTTTGGTGTATGAAAATAACAGATGTAGAAAATAATCAAAACAAGACACTTAGTGCAAAGCAGTACTCCAACGACCGAGAAACTTAATTAAAAGATATTTAAAGATATGAATATCAAATACTGTTATATTTAATACGTAAAACTGCATTAGGTGTGCAATCATAGGTCGACAAAATATTACCCAGAGTGCATGCAAACGTTTGCTGACATGTAGAAACATACAGTATATGTTTGCAGGATGCTGTCAGATTACATCAGTGTTTTGACTAGGCTGTGTAAAAACCCAAACAAAAATCCATAGGACTCATTTGCTCTTCTTGAGAGACACTTGGTTCAGCTCTGAGTGGAAATCCTGCCCATCTACAGTTTGGAAGAGACTTACTCTGCAGTAGATGATTGAGAGTTGGGATTTTTTGGATCAGCGGGGTGCTGGTTTCAGCAAGTATATGTTTCCCCTGGAAACACAATCAAATAGAGCTTTTACTTAGTATCAGCTACATTTCCTGTGGAAAGTTGCGTTGCTTCAGGTACCAGTGTTTCAGCTGTACTGGCGCAATACTGTATTTGGTTCCACTAAATTACATCCAATATGAAAGGGCTCACCCCTCGCTGATGGAGCTCAAACAATCTGAGATAAAACACTGGTATAGTACATCGTCTACACACACACACACAAATATATATATATATATATGCACACAGAAAATAAATTTAATGTTGTCACTTCCTTCAAAGCCGTCAATGTCAGCAGGGACCACTGGCGATTCAAAGTAATCGGGAAGCAACATAACAAAAATAAATTTGGGCCTTGACACGCTGTTGGAAAAGAATAGCAATCAGCAAATTTAATGCATTTCTGATGTATATTTAAGGCTCTGACACCAGGCCACAGATGTACATGTGTTGGGTTTCTATTTTGCAAAAGATATGGTCGGTGATAACCTATTATGGGACATCGTCAGCTTCCGCACTGCCTTTGCCTCGGATAGGAAAAATTCCATCACTTGCTCTATCCCGGAGATGTAATATCGAAACAAATTATGGCTGGAATTGAAAAGTCACAAGCTTATTCCGTCTTGATCAAACCACTGCCAAGAGGCTAAGTGCAGAAGTGGAGATACCCCCAAAATGCCTTTTTATTGAATTATCATCATTGACATATACGGCACTCCAAGTTCACAGCTTGAGAAATAGACTCAAAAATATGTATATTCTGTATATAGATGTATGTTTTTTAGCTGTTATACAAGAAAAAGAAACCATACCGTATAAGTAAGAAGATTGTCTGAAAAATCATTTGAAATACATTTTTGGTATAGAACTGTTGTATTTGTGCACAACAAAGAGGATTCTAATTTGTACAAAATACCAAATTAGATTTATTTTCTTGCAGAGTCATTTCAGACCAAGTGCATGAAAGACAGAGTCTTAACAGACCAAATACATGGACTACAGAGAGAGATTCGGATCGATGCAACTGTACTTCCCATGTCTATCAGTCAGTGTTTAGGTGTCGGACCCAACAAGAAGACACGCCATTGATGTGACCCGGCTGCACGGGCTAATCTTATTCATTGAAACATCGTTTGTAAGATGTAATGGTCACATTTCACAAGTACACAACCTTTGATTGGATGGCAGGAGTTTGTTCCAGTGGCGGCGATAATAAAAGCAGTCTCATCTTGGTTTTATGGTGTAGCATATTGAACCATCTGCCTTGCTCTACGGTGGCCTGGAGGGCACTTATTCTTTTCAACAGTGATCAGGCCTGAAACACAAGAGAGGTCTGCTGAGACTTAGTTAAAGATTCCTATCATCATATCAAATCACACACCAGTGCTCTCATTATAATTGACACATCTCGAACAGAGAATAAAGGCTGCTCTACATAATGCATAATCAGAAAGTTTTTTGACATTTTTTTGCATATGGTAATGTATGATGAGAGCAGATGTTAGAGAGAATAGCCTTGGCGGGACATTAAAAGATCTCATAGAAGTTAGAAGATTATGGTCGGGTACAGTGATCTTTGACCTGGCTGGATCCCTCTAGATGGCTGAGCAGTAGCGAAAGGCTCGGTCCGGCAAAACGGAGAGGCTGATGCCCCTCCCATCCTCTCTGTCCTTGCCAAGACCTCGTTAACGACTTAGAAGACCCATCAATATTTAACAAGTCTATGATTGAAATTTCAAATTCATCTCCTCAATGGTAAATCACAAAGGAGAGGGAGACGGGAGCGGGGTGAGAGAGTCATTTTTATCAGAGCTATTTTAAATAAAGACTGTGATTTAGTGAGGCCACACCAAGTCAATTAGGGGCAGAATATGTGAGCTCTGTTTAAGTAGTTACTGAATCACCATATTGGATCTGACTGCCTAACAATCACTCTGATATGAAAACACATTTTTCCCCCCAGTGGGAAAAGAAGAGCGGCTGAGATACAGGAGTGATTTCCTCCTGTCATCTCTCTACAATTCTTGTCCTCATTCCCCTCCCTCCCTCCCTCTCCCCCTCCCTCCGTCTGTCTGCTCTCCTTCTCCTTCATTCCTGTCGTCTACTTTCCTTTTATGCATGTCTCAACCCCTGTGCCCTCTCCTGTTCATTCTACAGACTAGAGTCAGAGAGCAAGAGATAGCTTCACTATTTTATGAAGGTGTGAGGTTTCTCGGCCGTGCCGGCGTTTTCCATGTCGGACAAAGTCTGCTCACTTGTGAGGAGGTGCCGTGAGACTGAAGTCACGTGTTCAAAATAGAACATGCATAATACAAGTCTTAAATACAAATACCTGCTCTTAAAATGTAAACTATTTGTCTTCAGGTTTATGAGATGCTCTATAAATCTATATAAGGATTTAGATGATAAGAATCTTTACTTGTGAACTTACCATTTAAAAAAAAGGTAATTTCATGAAGTATCCACAATATAGTATTAGTTGCAAGAGGTAAAATAGAAGAAATGCTGTCTTAAATGCAAAATATCTGCTTTTGAAATTAGACAGTCGCTTAAAACTACGTGAGTTTAAGAGACTTTTTGTATTTTGATTTTTGGAAACCACATTTGGGAATAGGAACAAATTGGAAAACGACTAATGCCTTGCATTATGTAACCCAATTAAATTTAAATTTCCAAATGGCATTATAACTGAAGCACTCTTTTTTAAAAACACACACAAAGTAATTCCTGATGTAATTGAAAACCATCAAGTAGGATTGGACAGTGTCCCGGGCTAAAAGAAGAGGCATACTTAACAGTGTTGAAGTTAGGAATGCATCGATCCTTCGATCTGGATCAATGCTCCGATTGGTTGAACAACAATCTATCAAATCGTTGGAAAGTTCAAACATTGATGTACATTGTCAACTTTAAGATACCCTTATATATTTAAATTCCTATTGCCCTTATAAAAATCCCTATAAAAAATGGGATTGTCTAAAGTTTGTCGTACACCAAAAAAATAGGAATACAAAACAAGAAGTGTCATTCATTCTGTAAATATGATACCACAACCAACCCAGAATCCATCCATAAATCCATGAAGCCATGTATAACACTTAACATATATAGAGTTTGGGAATTTATATTTGAGAATTGGCACTAATCAAAAAAGGAAATATAAGGTAATTTTATCATTTCATGAGTAAAACATATAACATTCAAGTAATGTGCTGTTCTGTGGCTTAAGAAATTTTCTCTGCTTTTTTTTGTTATATACTGTATAATATACACGCCCACACGAACACACAGACTGTCTCTCTCTCACAGACACACACACACAATTTCATGATATATTACAAAACTATGGGTTCGGCCAAGAATGTCCTACACTAAAAGAAAAGGCGTACAATACAATGTGTGTCCTTAATTGTGTAATTGATGTCCTCTCTCTTTCTCATGTGGTTTCTTGAAGTTAAACAGAGCTGCAGTAAAACCAAAACCAAATCACTTCCTGATGCAGCGCACTCATCTCCCTCTGTGTATCAAAGACTAATTTTGTGGGAGTACCCCCCACCCCACCCCCCGACATCCCATCCCTCCCCAGCCATATGTGGCTTTTGGTTCACTGGAGGTCAGGACGATCATTCACCCCCAAGGCCTGAGGGTGCCCATATACTCTCCCCTTTATGACCACATAAAGAAAGCCAAGTGTTCAGGCGTGCCTGATTAGCTGCCCTAATATGCTATTTGTGACTAATTTCAGAGGCGCTCAGTCACAGGTGATGATCTTGGGCTGTAAATCTAACTAGGCCAATCTTTGACGGTGCATGCGTGTGTGTTTGTGTGTCCTCTCCCCCAGGATGCTCGAGCCGGTCCCGTGGTGAATATGCAAAGGCCATTTATGCGAAAAGGCAGAACATAAAAGTAATGGATGGTAGATGAAGCCAAGTCAACTGACAAGTCAACCAGTCTATATCAGAGAGGAGGGGTGTGTGTGTGTGTGTGGTGTGTGTGTGTGTGTGTGTGTGTGTGTGTGTGTGTGTGTGTGTGTGTGTGTGTGTGTGTGTGTGTGTGTGTGTGTGTGTGTGTGTGCGTGTGTGTGCGTGTGTGTGTGTAATTTGCAAACAAAAAATGCAATGGACTGGAGTTTTGTTTTTGCACAATCATTACTCTTTGCCTGGAGCACTGATACACTTTCACTGCTGACATTTTGAGGTGTTACATTTGCTCATTTTATGTGCTGTACTGATTGACTAGTCCACATGATGCAAATCAGAATAGTTAAAAATGGTTAATGAGTGTCTTCAGGCTGACTCCGAGCGGAACAAACTGTTTTACACATAGAGCAACAGATTTTTAACCTTGTGCTACACAAGTTATTGGATGTTCATTTTTCTTTAGAGTCATTTTGCAAGATATATTAGAAATACTTTTGACAGAATTGCACAATTTTGAACATACAATAATTCATACTTGTTAAAGCATACATGATTCATTCTTAATAAGTTAGGCAGTGAATTTTGGATTTTATTATGTAAGTTTTAATCCTAAGATTTTTCACAAAAAGGGGTACTTCAGGTTTCTGTAAACAGTTACAGACCTTCACTCTCTCTTTGTTCCTGGATCTACCTCTTACTTTCTCATAATGTGACATCAGTTCCTGTTTCTTATTAAGGCGATTTCTTTTCATCTCCCTGACAACTAAGTTTTTACAGGAAAGAGAAAGCAGACAGAAAGAAAGTGTGTGTTTTAGAAGGATAGACGGGGACAGTAGCAGACTGTATGCATGGATGCATGAGTGCATGTGTGTGTGTGTGTGTGTGTGTGTGTGTGTGTGTGTGTGTGTGTGTGTGTGTGTGTGTGCGTGTGTGTGCGTGTGTGTGCATGTGTGTGTGTGTGTGTGTGTGTGTGTGTGTGTGTGTGTGTCAGCGTGTGTGTGTCCCAGTGACCTCTGCGCTGGCTGAAATGTGTCCTCGTAGCTGACGGAGTCCTCCTCCAGCTCCTCAGTGTTTAACACTGTTCCCAAATGGGCAGCCTCAAACACCCTCATTGATTCACCCACACACACACTGCTACACACAAACAAACACACATGCACACACACACACACACACACACACACACACACAATGAAAACACTGCTCCAGCTCCAGAAAGCAGCCACGGGTGTGTGTGTGTGTGTGTGGGTGGGGGGGTACTGAGCTACACTCACCTCAAAGCCACACAAGTAAAAGGTTAACAGTTGTGCCAGATGTGGGGTCAGCAGCAGTAAGGAATCACATTATTTCTATATGAATGACAATGTACAGCCTGGAGACATTTGGACTCGTATTTATTCAGTAAAGCTGACAACAGAATGGCAGCCAAGACACTTGCTGGTGAATTGTTGATGTATGCAGCAACAGGGTTTTAACATTTGCATTTATGATAATATATTTAAAGATGGGTAAAATAATCACAAAACTGCATGGGATTGGTTTATTTTATTTGAGTATCACACATTTTCAGTTATTTTTCAACACCTTGAGAAATGATTGGGATATTTAAAGAGCCATTCAAACCCTAAGAGAATGTTCTTTTTTATGATTTTGTAATGAGCAGAATGGAACAACCACTTTTACAATTTGTGAAACTACAATAAAAAAAATGAATTTTATTCTCTTTCATAAATAATGAACAAACAAATTTCTACAGAAACATTTTTGTCAGATTCTTGCAAATATCTATCAACTGCCCACGCCCTCCCTTCCCTCACACCCCTGGGAAACGTTGCCCAAGCAGGTCATAAACAAACCAGTCTCACACAATTGAACAGCCGCGGTTAAAGAATAGTCCAAATAATAAGATGCAAGCCTCCAAGTCTGGTAAATCAGTGTAAAAAAACACTCTTCCCTGCAGCCAAAATACTTCACCCTCCTGTCGCTGTTTTTGAAATCATAAACAGCTCCTCGTTTCTCACCGATGATAATGAAATGCAAAACGGTGTGTACAAAAATATCAAAACCTGCCTCGGCTTTGCACTTTTAAAAAAAAGCAGACGCTCTCACGTTGCACAAATACAGATTCTGTCTGAGCCAAATTAGGGACATTAAAAATCACAGGCTGAGGACTCGCTAATTATTACAGCCGCTTACTAACAGAGACAGTTGAGCTAAGCGTCGAGCCGCTGGCTGACTCCCAATGACACTTTCTTTGGGTAACAAATATCTAAAGGTCAAAGAGTGTACTTCAGGGGAATAAGGAAAAGCTCAGCGGGGCTAAGTGGAGTGTGTCTGTGTGTGTGTGTGTGTGTATCTTTGAAGGAATCTAGCCTCTCATGTCCTCTAAGACTGTGCTGCCACCTGCAGATCTGGGTACGAACAAAGATGTGAAACTGCCTGAAAAGTAACAAGTCACAATCTGTAAAACTCCTAATCTGAAGCTAAAAAGTCATTAAGATGGCAATATGGCAGTTTCACAGACTGATGAAATAAATTCTGCAATCTCTGTCGGATATACAATTCATGTAAAATGATAAGTGCATGTAACATTGACAATGACAATGACACAAAGTAGAATTCAGATTATAAATGTCATAATAATTATACATTTTCTCAAAATCAGCCTGGTATTTAGATGCTTTATGATAAAAATGGAGAGAATGTTTTCTCATTTTCCTACCTGTTAGGATCATGCAGAGTGTCTTGGTGTCTTTTGTCCATTGTGGACCTGATCACTGCACTCTTATGCAGTGAATTATCCCGTCCCAAACACCTGCTTATTGTCTCCCAACCCATTTATTGCTACAAAGGACAGCAAGACGTATGACCCCTCAGCAATTAAAATATTAGATATCAAAGTGTGCATGCCAGGGACTGTTGGGGAAATGTGATAGTGAGCATGAGTAATGACGGTACACATCACTTGTCATAAATAGAAAGAAAATGAAGGGTGGGGGGTGACCTCAAATGCAAGGATTCTGTATAACAATATCCCGTTGCCTTACAATGAGCATAATATATTTATTTTCTCTATATATCTGTTAGGCACTGCCTTCCACAAAGAGCGGTGAACTTTGGACTGACCTTTGTACAGATGTGGTAAGGCTAGAAGGCACCCTGTAATTAAAGCACTCACCCTGGGAAAAAAGGTGTGATCTTCTGTCATATTTTGACAAGGCTCCGAGCGCTGGGCAAAGCAATATAGTTACATGCTTGGTAGCAGCTGGAAGAAGAATGACTGTATGTTTGATTGCCTGATAGCCTGACTGTATCTCCGAGCTATTGTTTCTGGTGATAGCGATCAAAGATGTGTGCATGTTGTGCCTGCTCTTTCACATTTTATTGAAATGTGTGAATACAACTGTAGCTTTGACACGGACATTTGAATACATTCTTTAAAGATGTGTTTTTCTTATGACAAAAGGGATTAAGAAAATGGTTTCATGACTAGATATATAATTACAAGATAATTTGATCCGCAGGATTGTAACCAAATCTGTCTTTACGCTGGTGAAATTTATTTTGACTTGACTTCTCTGCCTTGTAGAAACCTGAGACAGACACCATATATGCTCTGTCAGAATCATTAAGTCAACACGCCATCAGGTTCAACCCAGAGTCTCTCCTCACAATTTGAGAATGATACAGCCTGACGCGGCTTGAACTTTGCGTCTGCCAGGAGGGGCTATTCTCTGTCGGCTTCACCATTCTCCCATGGCTTTAAATATTGTAGGCATCTTGGGGATGTGCAGACGCATTTGTCATTCGTGTTTGACAGGCTTGATGAAGGGGTTGTCTGTCAGTGTTTCACAAATCCAAG
Organism: Labrus bergylta; assembly: GCF_963930695.1. Classification (NCBI taxonomy): domain Eukaryota; kingdom Metazoa; phylum Chordata; class Actinopteri; order Labriformes; family Labridae; genus Labrus; species Labrus bergylta. Next base: position 6,572,578 of record NC_089202.1, on the reverse strand, counting down.
CAGACCACAAGCCCACGGGTGGCACACAGACAGTCACGAGCAGTGGGGGGAGTTTCCCCCCCACCCCTCCTGGCTTACTGGGTAATTGTGATAATACTGGGATGGAAAATTATAGAGGGGTGAGTTAAGGAGATACTTGAGTTAAGTGCAAAGGCTTGACACAGTGAGGTGAGTGTGGGTGGTCTGAGGCTATATGGGGGTAAGTTCTTGCAGTTCATTCTTAAATACTGAGATAGTTGTAACACTTACATGTACGATGATTGAATCTAACAAGCCAAGTTTCTTTTTGCACAATAATCAAGATGGTACAATGTGTTTAAAGATTAGGATTGTTAGCATTATTGAGTAGCACTGTCACAATTATTTTTTTATAGTTCTTAAACATCAAGCCCTTTGGATTTTAGTTACTTTGCACTCACTCCTTAAAAAACCAAACATCCTCCAGCATCATACACTAAATCGTGAGCTGATCCATCAGCAGCATAACAGTCCTTAAAACTAACTTCAGCTGGAAAGACACAACAAACACTTTCTCACTCTCTCTTGCTTTCCCTCCCCCTCTCTGTCTCTGACATCAGGGTCAACCTAGCATATAATAGACAAACTTGGCAGTAATCTGGGGACTCTGAGAGAGGTCCGGGAGATTTATCAATCAACTGGCCACATTAAACGGATTTCCTAATGAAGTGAAGTCTTTACAGGGATTAATCCTCTACCACCTGCAAGGAGCCACCTGCTCGACCGCCATAATTGGCATGGATGGCACCGCCACCATCAGCAGAAAGAGGAGAGGCACAGAGAGAGAGAAGAGAGAGGGAGTGAGAGCGAGAGAAAAGGGGGGAGAGAGACGACAGAGATGAACAGAGGGGGGTAGAGGGAGAGAAAGAGACGGACAGAGAGGAAACAAGTTGGAGAGAGGACAAAGAAGCTAGACATCGGGGTGTCAAACTCATGCAAATGATGACACTCAGTGTGTTGCGACGACACAACGAGGGAGGGAAATAAATAAAATATTTTTTTTAAAAAGGAGACGAGACAGTGCCAGGTCTCTTATGACACGGCGATGAGCATCCAACCCTTAGTTTGTGCCAGTCTTGCAGCATTCCAAGACCTTGACAGCAGCTCCTCGCTACATCTTCCAGCTGTGTCAAATCTGCCTATGTGCTAATGAACGTGTCAGCACCCCAATCGTGTCATTGCTGTGTGTGTTTCAATTCACCTCTGAGCGCCGAAATTCTACCCCAGGTGTACCAGCTTACATATTACATTCAGCTGCGAGTATTTCTGCATGAATAATTACACAGTCCTGACCGTAAAGTTAGAATCCAGACCGGTGTCCTCATTATACTGCCAAAGCCATCTTTTTGATCGTGGTGCTGATTGCTTTGACTTGACCAGGCGGGCGCTGTTCATGCAATATGGAGATACATTTATCAAGTCTGTGCATAGACATAAGAATAACCAATCAGATTTTTTTTTGTCAGACACACTTGACTGATTGCAATAAGATCAGAAAGTTAGTTCATGAAAAACAAAATTGTTGAGTGTAGAGGTTCAGGTCCAATATTGAAAAATCAAAGACGAGACCTAACTACTGGTGTTAGGCTGATGGCAGGAGTATTTTTTTAGTGTAACCAAACAACCTGTGGGAACAGAGGCCTACAGTTATGAGAAAAAAAAGGCTGGAATTAAAAGGAATATTTGGATTGCACTGGTATTAATATTGGCCAATCAAGTAAACTCTCAAACATTTCACAAATCATCTCCAGGTAACTTGGGGTTGTGGATTTGCTAAAAATACACAATTCCAAATACGAACAAACAGAGCCTCCAATAAAGTACAGCGACATGTTTGAGATATCCCTTTGTGCTTCATTATAATTACATACTTTACAAACACTGAACTGCTTGAGTCATGCATTTTCAGTGAGGCGATAAAACCAACTCCAGTCCAGATATAACCAAATACCTCAAATTACCTCAACCCATGCAAATGCTTGCTTATCCTTATGGAATACACTGAAAGTGATGACTCCTAAAAAAGGTGTAACTCAGAAAGTTTTATGCTCTTGAAGTTGGAAGTACAGTGTTTCAGAGCAAGTGTTCAATAGTGGTTGAATACGTTCTTTTATTGAGGTGTGAACTATCTAGCAGAATCCCTTCTTACATCACAGCTTATTAAAGTTTATTTTATATCTGTATGTTTAGTGATATGTATAAAACAGACTATTGTTCACATACAACTCAATGAATAGATGGGTACAGTAGTATTTATGAAAAAAAGTTGTGGTTGGGTTTGGGCTGAAGACAAACAAATTTACAAAACTAAAAAAAATAATAAACTTGGGGGGAATTTAAAAGAAGTGACTTTACTTGACCTCTGCAACCAACATGACGCTGATGAGTCTCCATCCACAGCAAGCGACATAACACACCCAAAAGTGAGACCCTATTGGAGATGCATTGTGGGTCATATAAGTGCCATGTCTTGGCAAAAAAATTGTGATACTACTCCATTGATTTTAGTCCATTTTGTTCATCATGAGTCTGAGTGTTAACAGAGTGCAAAGCTTAACGTGTTGAGGGTTTCTGTAATGAAATCCTCCATGGATGAAGTCAAAGTTAAAACTGATGAAGAGCGTGTGTATTTCCTCCTACTTTAGATAGATGAAGGGCTATAAGTGTATACTGTATGTAGGTCTATTTAAAGAAATTATTTAAGGACTGAAGTGTATATAATGGTATTTACTCCATATTGTACTTTTTTTATTCCACTGCATAGACTAAGATTAATGGTATGAGCAAGTCCGTACTTTGTTTGGTGTTATTTCACAGAGCAGTAAATGAATAATGGATTATTTGTTCTTAAAAACGGTGTGTCTTTACTTCTTTAATCCAAAAAAACAAAGCCCCAACTCAGCACCTGTACAAATATGTTTGCCTTGTTTTGCTATCACAGTAAAAGTTCATGGCAAGACATGAAAGTCCCAAACAGACACAGAAAAATACTCTTGCACAAATGTGCAGGTTTCAGTGAATCTTTTTTTTTTTTTTAATGTTTAATGGACCTTACTGTCCTGAGGCTTACAAAGCTCAATCACAATACGCTAGTTTGACAAACCCATTCAAATGAGGAACATTTGAGTCATTGAGCTTACTTTGAATGCTTGAAGTCTGAAAGGTGATTTGGAGCTTTTTATGCATCTGCAGGGATTTGTCGACCTCAGTCACCACAGTCAGGTTAGTTACGACCTGTGTCATATTCGATGACTGTGTGGCTGTGTTACTGTGATTTCTGACTAATGATCAACTCTCCAGAGTCGTAACTCCTGGGAAGAAAAGATGATTTTTGTGAAGTCTGCCAAGGCACTGGGACTATTGGCACAGCTAGGGTGTCCCTCATTTGTTATGGAGCCATACTGCCACCTTGCCAAGAGAAGTGCCAGGCCAAGGACAAACTCTGTGTGTGTGTGTGTGTGTGTGTGTGTGTGTGTGTGTGTGTGTGTGTGTGTGTGTGTGTGTATGTGTGTGCGTGTGTGTGCGTGTGTGTGTGTGTTTGTGTGTTTGTGTGTGTGTGTGTGTAGTCTGACCCCCATATCAGGACTGAAAACCTTGGTGACAAGCCATATTGGCATCCAAAAATATTCGAATGGAGCTCTAAAGCAGAAATAGTCCGGGCACTTATGTTTGTTCTCAAAGACAAGCTGAACTCCTGCTACAATTATTTCACTAGTTGAAACATGGTGGTGAAATGAATCAAGTTGTATCTGTTTTTATCTGTTTCACTTGGCTCTACATAGCTAGTGGCCAAAATACATGTCCAACTTTTGTGTATTTGGATGAGAGACCTCCTACATGTCCAACAGTAAAAACTAAAGTGGGCCGCGTAACCTACTTAGAGGAAGATGAAGTGCTAAATCTGTATGCAAGGCCTGCTGGTTTTCCAAAGAATTGTGTCTTATTTGAAAACTAATTGATCATTTCCAGAGTGGACAGCTCCGATATCATGTAGTCATTCTGTTAAAAAAGAAAATCACAGAACGCCAAGTAAACATATACTTAAGAGTGGTGTACAGGCTACACTCTCAAACACAAACACACACACACACACACACACACACACACACACACACACACACACACACACACACAAACACACACAGAGCTTTATCCACCTCCTCGTCTAACTCCTCAAGCTGTGTTGTTTTGAGTGAAAGAAGAACCGTCCCTAATCCACTTCACGGATCAGTTTCACAGAGACGGTAAAGCCATTCTCCCTCCGAGCTAAAGCAATTCAGATCAGACACCTTGATGTCTCAAAGAGCACACAGTGAGCTCTTGTTTTCTGTTTTGACTGCTGGGAATCCATGCCAGACAGCACCCCTGATTCCAGCTCAAAGATAAAACTAATGAGGTTTTCATTCAAGTCCGTTTTATAACAATAACTGAGTCATCGTCAGACGTGGCTGTTTTCATGAGCAAGGAGATTCTATGATCCACTAATCTAGGCTTTGGCGGAGTTAGATTCCCAAAACTTAAGGTGTAAGGCTGTACAGCATCTCAAATGCAGGTGATACTTCCTTTTTTCTTTTATCATTACTTACAAATAGTCTATGTCAAATTGTAAGGAAGTTCTGCAGGAATGGGATAAACCAGATATCAGCCTCACATATCAACCATATACCTAGATTTATGAGCACTTTTCTGCCTTCTAATTCCATGAATCATGTAAAAGCCATTCCTAATTCACCACATTACCTCATTGTCTTAAGACACACTAGACATCTAATTTGTATCCGACACCTGAAAGAACTTCTGTCACAAGACAGCGTTGCTAACACTCCTCAGCGTTAGGTGTCAGGTGCATAAATGAGTTCATTTGCAGCTAATTGTGTGGTAATGGTAGGGTAATTATGGGGATAAGCTTGCTGACATATGCCTTGATACCTACCCGACACCTGAGATATATGTAGACATGCCAGCTGAAGCTACTGGTCCAAACTATTTCCCACAACCCTTTGCTCTCATGTTGAACCATGAGGTGACACATAGCATTGTCGGCTGACTTAAGCATCAGAAAAGAAGACTTAATCCTCTAACAATAACCCTGGATGTCCCTACAAAGACACTGTTTATATAGACGCCTCAGTTCGGACACCTCGGCTAACCTTACACTAGACGCCCTCAGGTGACTCTGTGTTGCCGGCAGCATTCCTGAGACCAGAGCTTTACACTTCTCAAAGAGTTTTCTCAGAGAAATATCACATTATCTTGCTGAGGGCATTCATCTGCAAGCAGCAGAGGCCATTAACAACACAACTTGTGCGGTCGATTACATATCTACCAATGATTTCAAATTCCGACTCAGAAACAGCAACTGAAAAAGACTACTTCATGCTCTTAGAACTCTGGAAGGAACAAAGTGACATGACAGAGTCTGGTTTAGTTCGTCTGAACTTTTGCACAATGATAGCTTTGCTATTGTACAGCTATTTTCTCGGACTTGCACACCCTCTGGCTGTCCCTATCTTCCCTCAGTGACATCATGATATAAGGTAAATGCTCCTGAAAGAAAAGGATCGGTCCTCGGATGTAACAAATGTGTGAAAAAGTTTTGGTCATAAAAATCTGACGACACCATTTAGAAAAGAAATGTGTTTTCTTCCAGCCTCGCTTTTATCCAGGGGCTTAATAACTTGTGTGAACTAAGAGCCCACCTTTTGGGCACAGGGTCACCCGTAAACATAAATAACAGATAGTGGAGGTTTTCCCAAGTCAAGGCAGGGGTGAATATTGGCTAGAGAGAGCAAAACTATGGCATATAAAACAAACCTGGCAAAACAGAAGCATAAACACCTTGTGGGATAATCAGCCATATACCTTTAACAGATATGGAGACAAAATCTATCATTTCCCACTAATGTGTTTCCCAGGAGCTTTGGAAGCCCTAGTAGATCTTCCTCCATACAGATTATTTAAACTGAAAGTGATAATGCAACATTATCGCCGTATTTTCCTCCTGCTCTTGCTTATAGGCGTGGTTGCATCAGAAAGTTGCCAGTATCAGTGTCTCACACACCTCTTGAAAGAAATAGAGTTGGTGATAAATGTTGAAGAAGATCTGAAAACTCAATCACGCCCAGTTGGCCTCAGACGCTGGTGTTTGAAAATCAGACCACCAGCGTGACGGCCCATTCCCCGCAATCATGTCGTCACATTCATCTCTGAGGAGACAATTCAGCCGTCTCTTCTCTTGTCACCGGCTGGATTGCTGGGATTTCTTTGATGGAGTACACTGATTTGGTATTTCACAAAAGTAAAGCCCCAAAAATGTATGCAGGTCATGCCTCCAAGTTAATCAAAAGTCACGACAATGTCACTTTGGAGGAGTGCGAGTAATTATCAAAGCAAATCTTTGTTCTTCACAGCCAGTTTGTGTGGTACGCACCAGCGGTGTCTTACCGCTAGGCCCTCGTACCGTTACTGTTTCAAAGTAAGAATTCACCCCGTGCCCCAAATCAGAGGCTCAGTTAGCACTGACTTAAATCTTATGTAACTCTGGGCTTTTGACAGGCAGACACCTCTGCTGACTACAGATAGGTAATTTGTTTTGATCTATGATTATACCCCTTGTGTTCAGAGGAAGATGTAAACCCTCTTGTGAAGCTGTTAGGCAAATCCTCACAATGTGGGGAGAAGTTGCCCCCAGGGGTCTCAAGTTTTCACCCTCCTTCTCCGTCTTCTTCTTTTCTCTCTGTCTTTCTTTCTTTTTTCTTTTTTTCCTCATCTCGTATGAGAGACAAAGCCTCCTGCCAAACACTCAAGCCCCCCAGGAGCTCATCATACAGAAAACTAGGGCTCCTCGGAGAACGAGCAGAACAAGCGAGAGAGAGAGAGGGGGGGGGGGGGGAGAGGAGGGGCGGACGGAGGCTTGTGTAAAAGAAAGGTGGGAACAGGGTTTTAGTTTTTGTGTGTGTATACGTCTGTGTGTGTGTGTGTGTGTGTGTGTGTGTGTCTGTCTGTGTGTGTGTGTGTGTGTGTGTGTGTGTGTGTGTGTGTGTGTGTTCTTTCTACATTGTTAATGACTGTTAAGAGTCTATCAGAGCCATGGGGCATTTTGCACATCCCACAAGCCTCCCTCCTTTGACTCCCTCCCTGCTATTTTCCTTAACACTGCCTTTTGTGGCCTGTGCCAGACATACCTGCAAAATTATCTACTAATTATCTACTAAATATGTTTGTTCATGTTGGTTGAACGGCTCACTTAATTAAAGGGGCGCTCTACCTTCCCTCTGCTCTTCCCCTCCTTCATGCCCTCTGAGTAAGGGAGGAGGTGTGGGGTTGGGGATGGGGGGGATGGGGGGGGGGGCTTTGGAGAGTGGCTTATCTCCAAGAGCTCATTATATTAATGCCAGTAATTATGTGTTTTGCTTACTTTTGATGTGCCTCTGTTCAAACGGGGAGAGTTAATAAGAGGATGACGGCAAATATGTCGGAGGGCCCTCTTGTGTTGTCTTTGGGATCTGGAAATTCCTGTGTGTACCAGTGTATGTGTGCTGGGAGTAGGGGTGGGGAGGGGGGGTACCAAGGGGTGGCACCCTACTCACAAGAATGTCAGTGTACAGGTAATGGCAGGAGCTTATGATCAAATCTTTACTTTATATTTAGACTTCTCATCCTCTCAGGCACACAAACATAAACGCATACACCAGCCAAAACCTCCCTTTGGATCCCAAATGGGGTGGGGGTGGCAGAGTGAAGGGGTTTCGTAGAGGGGATTGTTTCAACTCTATTTAAGAGGGTTAGAAAGGGAGCTGCTTATTGCCAAGACGGGCACAGGTCTCCGTGCTCTCCCCGAGGAGAGTGCTGGCATGAAGAGGCGCTCTCTAATGGAAAGAAACAATCACTAATGAGGGAAATAAATAACAGGCTCATAAAACCAAGCGAGGAGGAGGGGAGAGGATGAGGAGAAGAACAAACAGAGTAAAGTTAAATTTGAATGATGGTCATACCAACAGTCATTACACAGACACATACACACACCCGATGATGTTTAGCTGTCACTGCTAATGAGAGAGTGCGTCTGTGATGTAAGGACAGGAGCTTGCTGATGGAGATTCAGACAGACAATTGAATAACATTATCTTCTCTGTCATTGTTCATTCTTTGTTTCTTTTTTTCTTCCGCTTGTTTTTCTTCACTTCAGCGCGGTGATTAAAATGACAAACAACTAAACCTTTCTATCTTCAGTTTTCATTCTTGGGCAGATAGAATTTTTTTCATCATGCAAAATATCGTAAATATTGTTTTAAAAAACGGAAAAAAATAACCTATTAATAGTTGGAGAATATGTTACAAGACATTAACAAATAGATGGGATGAAACACTGTACTTTTATTAGAAGAAAGTAAGGTAGAAGCAGCTAAAGTTTTGGGGCTGCATTATTGCCTGTTATGTCCTTCGGGTCATGGAAGGAATTCTCACTTTCACAAGTATGAAATGGGCGAAAGGGATGCTTCAATGCAGTGACAACTATTTCCCCTTTGAAAATATTGAATTTTCTTGAAAGCACCATGTAGATCGAGCTTCCCGTGATTCTGCTTTAACACCTTGGTCAACAAAGTTTAGCTACACTTGAGGCTACAGTTTCTATTTTAAGCAAGGAAATCTGGTTTTCATGCCACATTCAAATCAGTGAGGCACGCATCTCAGTCTACTTTGGTTTGGTTAATGCCAAATTCTGATGCATTTCTTCTCATTTTGCTACCGTTGTCCATCTTTTCTCTTCTTCATCTCTTTTTATCTGTCGATGTCCCCCTTTGTGTATCCACTACCTGGGACTGGGGAGGCGGAGATGGAAACTGGTTGTAACACACTGCGGTTTCAACATTCGCATTCCACCAGTGTTTTGACAACATATTTCACAAGAGGGATCTGAAGTGCTATTCTGAGTCTCTCTCTTCAGGGTTTGATATCAAAGAATGATCCCTGCGATGGCAGAACACGCAGAACTCCGTGGGATGGATTAATGCAACATTAAAAGTAATCCCCCTGAGTAAGACGCTTCTTCTGAACCAAAAAGAAAGAAACAAAGAGGCAACTGCGCTGGATCCCTTTATTCAAAAGCTGAAAGTTCCCACGCCCGTCAGGAACAAGAATCCCTTCCTGTATGAAATGTTTACACAGGTACTATTAAATAGGTTGACACTAGTGATGACAGGAGTAATAATTATTATTACATGCTTGACTGCAAGCCACTTCAAAGCCGAACAAGAGATTAAGTAAAGATTACAGTCTGCTTCATGGTTATGTGGCCTTGGAGCTACAGCCCTTTTGTTTAACTCTTCAAATAAGCAGCCACTTCAAAACTGACATTGTTAATGGCTTATCTGCATCTTTTTCAGTCATGGGGTCAAACTTAGTTCAGTATTTTCAATTTGGGGAAAAAAGGAGTATATTTTATCAGGTAAAAGAGAGACTTTAACCTGGGAATATTTGAAACTGCATAATCTAATGATTACTGTGATGAAAGAAATGGAAAATAATTCATGAGGCTCAAAAACTTGTCCTTCATACAGTGAAAATGATGTCAATGTTTCTCTCACAATACTGAGCTACAAGGACAATGATAACTAGTACTCATGAAGATGGAAATACATTACAAATATCTCGACCATATGGGGCAGCAAAGCCATGTACAGCAAGAAAAGAACTGCAAGTAAGTTAACAAAGGCCTACACCAAGTACCAGCATGCTCTGATCAAGGAAAGTGCTTAAACACAAGTTCCTTGTCTGAGATATGGCACTCAAATTCTGATGATTAGCATATAATTCAGGATTATTTCACTCTATGCTGATGATGGACTGCTCTCTTCAAAACCCGGTGCCCCCTTCTCTGTTAACCTCTCTCTGATACCACTCTGACTTTTAACACTGCCCCATTCTACACCAGCTAATGATGTAACGGCCTCCTTAAATATGTAAAGTATAAGACTTAATAAAACCCAGCAGTGTGATTATGTCTTAAGTCTAAAACCCCACTCCTGGATATGCAGTTCTACATGGTGATCCATTTTAAATCAGCCTCTTATCCACTGGAACAAGGGGAGAAAGTTCATGTGTAAATCACTGAAGTCTGTGCGGTGGAAGTTTTCTAATAAAAAGAGTGCACTCAAAAGCACTTTTTCAAATTTTATGTGGAGATATGAAACACTCATTAAAATAAAAGTGGGAAAGGGAAATGTCACAGGTGTTAAAAGGCAATTAGTCTTCCTGTGCTATCACAGTGTTAATCAGAGTGATGAAAATGTTGATATGAAGCTCATTATCATGTATTCAATAGAAGGTATTGCTTTCATGGAAGATGAGACACAAGATGAATAATGAGGAAACCTGTGACTATCTTGCTGCAAAGCAATTTTGTCAAACATTTGATGATTTTTGATAAGATGAAACCAATGATATGTTCCTACAGGCATGCTTAAAAGAGAGGAGTTTTAATTGCAGGATAAACATATTTTTCACAACTTTTTCAAGTCAGCCAGTTCAACACATGAAAATAAACAAGCAAGCATTCCAAAAATAATAATCTCACTTTTTGGCACTGATTTGGTCACAACAAGGGAAGACAGATCTCATTATCTCTGTCTGGAAAAAAATAACTGAAGTGTTATCATGAAACAACAGACAAAGTGAGATGAGCAACTCTTTTTTAAAATTTGAGTGTCTTTATACCAAAACACAAACAGGAGGGGAGAGACAACGGAGGCAGAGGAAGACAGACAGTCAGCAAGACGGAACAAAACAGACCAAGAATAAGAGAAGTGAGAGGGGGAAAGCATAGCTAATGGCATTGGTATCAGATTTATTCCAAAGAGGCAGCACCAGAAGGAGGCAGGAAGGAAGGCTGGATGATTTCTTCGCCCCGTCTTCCCCTTTCCCTGATTATGAAAGGAGACATGGCACGAGGTCGAGGGTCAAGCCAAAGGAGACAGCATTGTGTAGAAACTGTCACGCACCGCCACCTATTTTGACATGCACAGGCCCGTTTGTTGTCTGTCGTACATGCAAATTGGCGAGCCCAGGCTGTCATATAAAGGCAGGCAGATATGCGCCAGTTGGGGAAAATGAGAGACCACCTGTAACCAAGAGAATGGGGAGTGATGGACAAGCATTCAGTCAGCCCGCTCGTCATTTCCAGGCCCGCCATTCACCCATCAGCAGAGTATCCCCCCCCTTCTGCGCCCTCCTCCTTCCGCCACCACCACCATCAATCCCATCCCTAGTGCGCACATATACATGTAAAAATCTATTCTTAATATTCAGATGCAGGAAGTGAAGGGAAATAAATATATACAATGTGAGGGGATTGGAAGGGGGGTGGGTAGTGGTGATTTCAACCTGCTAGCCGCCTAATAGGATCCTGCATTCAGACAGCTGAGGGTCAGACCCAGATAATTAGTTGTCCACAGAGGAAACATCACTCTTCTACAGGGAGTGGACAGGAGGGAGATCCTGTAAGGTGTCCTTAATGCTCTGAATCCCCAAGAAAGTCCAGAATGTGTCAAGTGATCCACATCACATTCTTTTGTCCCAACTGGGCTAAATGCTACAGTATGCTAATGCTACATGTTTTGGGTTGACAGGAACTGGACGTTAAGGATGGACACCCCATATATACTCTCTTAATTATACAGAAAGACAGTGAAAGTGTAATCAGAATGTAATCTTGCTGAATTCATGTACAGTTCATGCACACTTGACCAGATAATAGGCTGTGCAGTCCAGAAGCAATATCACCCGTGCAGAGAGGACAGACAGAGTGCAAAGGAAGAAGTGGTCAGACATGTGTGGGTTGGTTTGTGGAAAAACTCCGGTTGAATTTTTTATTTTGTGTGCAAATAGAAATCTTACATTTAAAATCATATTTTTGTTACACATCACTCAGTGACTTCATATGACCCATCGTTGGGTTATCGTTTTCTTTATACCCTTTTTTTCCGCTTTAGGATTGTTACATTCAGATAACACAATATGTGATCCTGCTGCAAGCAGCAATGAACTCCAAGTGCACATTAATTAAACATACAAATAATTTAATTACTAAGCAAGAATGTTACAATATCTAAACTGACAATGATTGAAAAGTGTGGATTTTTTAAAGGTGGCACATCAAAGATATCTGACACAGTAAATAAGACTCTTCTAATGACTTTGTCCCCTTTTTTTAATTTCCCCAGGTTGCTTATTCATACATGTTTGCAACCAAGTCTGCATGCACATAACATGTAAATACAAATACTTTCATCTGTACTGAAACATGCACACACTACCTCTAATGCTCATGGTGTGGTCATATCCAATTTATTATGAGATGTTTTGAAGAATGAAGTTGAAAGATTTTTTTTTTTTATTCCCCTAAGACAGCCATTTCTGAACTTGGCGAAAGGATCACACGGACTGTACTTCTTTAAGGCAATAAATCATTACCCATATAAATGTCAGCTAATCACTGCTCTCAGCTGTTGTTGGTTCATCAGGTGAAATGTAATTCTTTAGCCAAATGAGACATTAATATTGAGGGATAAGGCTTTTTTCTGCTCTGATATGGGGCAGAAAGTGTCCTCATTATATGTTTTAGTCCAGTCAAATGTATTCAAATGCCACCTTTATTACCCTGGAGGTGCTTTGCATAAATTGAATAAATCCAACGGATACTCTTAGAGAATCAAACATATCAAAGGTTTCCTGTCTTTGAAGTGGGGGTAGTCTCTAATTCCAAAACAGATTTTCATGATAAATAAATACATTATTTATGAATTGTGGGATAGTAGTGGTAAGAGAAGACCAAGAAGAAGACGAAGAAGAACGTGTGTGTGTGGGGGGTGAAAACAACGATAAAAATGCATAAAACATTTTACGCTGCAGAAATGTCAAGAGAGGCGAAATGACACCCTGAGTGGCGCTTGCCGACCAACTGCCTGACTGATAAACAAACTGATTAGCATAAGCACATTGGAGCATATGTTTTGCTCATTTGCTTACACAAAGTCTCAATCAAAATAATACCCCACACTCGACGCGTGTCATAAAAGTCTTGAAATATGTTGATGGGAATGATGAAGATGGAGACATTTCAATTATTTCATTTCTGACAATTACACTGACAATGTGACAACCTCAACAACCGGCGTGCAGCGTGGTGACTAATTACCTTCAGGAAATTTATGGAAATGGGGGGAATGAATAAAACCAACATGTTGACCAACTGCAGCTCGCATTATCACATTACTGTATAATGACATGTTGTCATAATAATACCTACACATCATTTCAATATATATTAACATGAAACGGAATTTGTAAATGGGAAAAAAATAAGATGCTAGTTGCACAGCAGGCTTTGAATAAAGGTAGTTACATTTGTAACTTAATGCATATATATCAGTGGGGTTTTTTTTTCCCTAGAACAATTCTTTTAGTTGGTTTATCTTTTAGTTGTTGCAACAAAAACACATGTTTAATATAATGGACCTTTTAGGAGGTGTAATGTACAGCCAGATCAAGGTTTGAAACCTGCCTGAAAAAAATAAATGTGTTATTTTGAACATAGCATACAGAAGGCATTGCCTGCTTTTGCCTTTGAAGGACTGCAAGATCCAAAATCTGGACTCTTTGAATAATTACACATTTGGCTTCTCTAAATCAGAATGCCAGAGGTGCCTTCCAAAAAGATGGGCTATTACACTCCTTTCCAAATACACCTGAGCACATGTTCTGTCCTGATCAATGTCCAATATATAGATTCCATTGGTGCTATACTTTATATAAGGTATTCAGGTTTTTTTTTTTTAGCTTTTTATCATTGGCCAAATGTTGAAAGACAAGTTTTTCATCTGCCTGTAAAAGTTTATTGTCAATTTAGATTAAATTTTATGCAACACATCCTTGTATGTCTTTTATTATTTAGATGTGTGCACCTTCAAAACCAATTAAAAGCAGAATAAATGGGATTTTTTTTCCCCCCCCTATAGTATATGTACATAGACATCTGGTTGTGCAGAAGCAGTCCTTATTCATATTACTGTGTCAGAACCATACTATCCTAAGTTGCTTCGAGCTATGTGATCTTCATTTAAATAGCCTGATTTTTTTTTTCTATCCCAAAGGAACACAGGAAAACTACATTAGAAATATTACAAAACAAGATACTGAATGGAGTGAAGTGGATTAATCAATTAAAGCTTTGAGTAAATAACCACAAAGGGGGAGCCCATCGGGGGTAAATAATGGAGGTTCTGCACCTACCCAAACGTTCATTTAACCTGTGAACCACAAGGTTATTTCTGTTAGAAATGACGTTAACACACACTCACACACGCACGCACGCACACACACACACACACACACACACACACACACACACACACACACACACACACACACACACACACACACACACACACACACACACACACACACACACACACACTTAGACAAACACTCCAGCCTGGAGGAAGGATGATTTATGTGGGAAGATCAATCTTCATCATCTTGCCTCTCACCTTGGTCTCCATCAGTGTTAATTAAAGGAAGGTCAGTGTCACCCTCCCCGCTCTCCCCGCCCCCCAAACCAGTCCTCTTTTACATAATAAATCACTCCAGACACACAAAGGGGGCTGTTGACACAAACAGAATGCTCCTAGCTAACTAGCTAACTGCAGTTGGTTGGGCTGAGGAGTCAATTCAAAGGCTTCCATAAATAACATTGAATGTCACAGTGTTGTGTCTTTGTCTGGGAACAAAGGGTGGAAGACAAAAGACTGGTTGTTCTGGGCCCAAAATAATCCATAATATATACAATATTCACAAGCATATAAAACATACACTCTCCAGAAATTATATGCAAAAAATATACTGAGAAGATGTGGCCCTCTGATTTATCTGCCTATAATATAATGTAATACTTTGTAAAATTGTAACATCATTTTGGCCATATTGGCAAACAGCAGTTTAAAGCCTGTTGAAAACTCACTAGTTGGTTGTGACAGTATGTCAACAAGTTTATCTAAAATCATCCATGACTGAAAACAATAAAACCCCAAAGTAGTCATTATGCGGGTGACTTGCTGCAAACGCTTCCAGTCGTTATCCGCCCAGGACAGAATGTGAATGTGAATGTGCAGCCGACTTAAAAAGAAATATCCATTTGCAAGAAAACACCTCCCACCCCAAAACCAGTACAGTAGTGTGTGTCAGAGCGCTTTGGTCAGCCCCACATTGTCTACATCATTACTTTCTTGGAATCAATTTTCCTACCCCAAAAAGAAACAAGAAACATATGCTTTGTATTGTGTATAATTTCCTAGGTTTTCTAGGTTACTGTCAGGCTTGCATAATGAGGGCCACGGCGCAGCAGAGTTTCCCTCTTATCACAAACTAGCATGCATGGCCCCGCTGCTCTCTCCTCAGTCATCAAGCAATTGATGTAATTGAACCAGCCCTTTGCTGTCAAGCAAGCAGCGCAGCTCAATAGCATATGCTCTGAACACTCTGGACAATGAGAGCCATGCAGCCGGGCAGGAAGGCAGGCTGGCTCGTCGCTGTTCTGTCAATAAATTTCAATCCCACTAATTGTCTGGAATTCATTAACCGAGCCTTTGAGACAACTCAGTACCGTGGAAAAACAACACAACAATATGAGAGAAAAAGGCAAAGGAGTTTTTTTTGATGATGTTGTGGGCTGTGTTGTGCGTATTGTCAACTGTTGTTTTGCATCCTGTTGGTGGTATTTGAGTTGATCTGGCTAATGATGAGGGTACGCTGGGACTACACCGTCCTCTTGAATAAAAATCTGTGAGTGGAAGAATATCTCTGCGGGGGATGCTTATCTTGTTCAGTAATTAAAAGACAAAATAAACTTTCAAGCAGATCTTCTTATTGTGGTGCATTGCATTTTTGAAGAATGAATTGCTGCTCCAGTAAAAAAATAATAATAATAATTCATGCTGTATTTTTATGATTTTTTTATGGCATATTTTTAAAAGTTGTGACATGAAGTAAATAAACCAAAACCATATATACCTATCTTTACAGATTTCATGAATTTCAATGTGCAGGTCTCATAAACATTGCTCCAAAAGAGAGTGCAATATGCTTTTCTGGCCTACACTTGAAATAATCTGTTACTATTTGGTTCCTATATTTTACTGATCTAACTGTGATATTGTAAGAACACTAAAATATTGTAACTTTGAAACAGATGCTACCTTTGAGAGAAATACTTGGAATTGACTTCCAGATTTCATGATCTTATTATTTGTTTGTTATTATTCAACTGCAGCCAGCATTTGACTTGCTTGTTGTATAAATTATCATCCTGATTGTGTAAAAGAGGCTGCAATTATCGAAGTCATTTCCCTCCCTCTGTCTGAAGTCAGAACAACGAACAATAACTTCTTCCTCCTCTGTTTTTCTCCTTCCTGATTAGGACAGGCTTTCTCAGAGTCCTCGCTGCCCTCCAACAAAGTCCTCAACGTCCCCCTGTATCTGCCTAAGTGACCAGTCGGGGGTCAAGGGTCCCCAAGAGCTGCCACTTCCCCTGTCACAGGAAACAAGCAGCGGGGAGGCAAGAGGGAGAAAGAGTGGAGAGGAGAGGAGAGGAGGGAGGGAGGGAGGATATATTCAAAACACAACAATGACAATAGCTGCCTGGAATTAGCACCTTCTTTCTGTCTTTGACACATACATACAACACACTTACACACACAAGCACACACACTAGGTCAGAGGTTTACCATGGATAATTAACAGTTACAGAAAAATAGTTAAAAAGGCATTCATTGTGCAGCTTTAAAAAAAAACAAGGGTCTTGGAAAATTACAGTTATTTCAACTTTCTGCCTTTTTAAGGTGTAGTCACATTTCCACAAAATGCAATAATATAAACATTCATCTCCCTTGAAAACACACACACACACACACACACACACACACACACACACACACACACACACACACACACACACACAGACAAGTCGCGGCACACATATAGGAGGGCCCCAGTGAGAGCAGGGTGTGTTATGGTTGAGTAAGCATGGAGCCACTGCTGCTGTCGAGCCCTAAGCTGCTACTCAGGAGGATCACTAGATCACATTATCAATCATACAGCGCTGTGCGATCACACATATACACCCTGTTCGTGTGTGTGAGGGTGTGTGTTGCACTTTTTCATGTGTTTAAGTGTGCGTGCGTACTTCTGTGGTGCAGCGCATCTTCAGGATCGTGGAAATGCAATTCCTAGTTTCCCTTAGCGTATGAATATTGTTACATTTCAAACACAATTATGATCATACAACTGCATACGAGTATATCGAAATATTCACATGGTGGTACAGAGCAGCAGCAGCAGGGCAGTTACCCTGTTAAAAAACTTCAACTTGGTGCATGGGCCATATCCACAGAACCACTGATTGTCTTCATGGGTACCAAAAACACTACTTACAGTGGCGACACTGTCATCTCTTTATTGGTAAAAGAGCCTAAGCGCGGTTTGGTGAAATGAAAATGACTGTTATCAAGAAGCTTCCTCATGTGCAGGCTGCCACAGCAGAAAATGCTCCTTTGTGAGACTATAAGCTGACACATACAATATGTGAGTGCAGTTATAAAAGTTCTTTAAAATGCCATGCACCTAGCTATTTTGAAGGCCTTTCATTATGTTTGATGTCGGTGCACAGCCATGCTCCTCTCCTGTTTATCCCCCCCGACAGGCTTATTTGTCTTTATTTTATCGACAGCAAAGTTAGAGCAGAATGGGTATGGAAAGATAGAAAAGGTGTCTGTGCATGTGTGTTAGAAAAATAATCTTACACGTGTGGTGGTGTGGTTTTTGAAATGTTAAGTTTGCTCATATTTTTGTACGGGATGTAAATTAAAAAGAAAGAACATCTTGTCTGAAGGAAATGTTTCCCCAACCATCTGCATGTGGACACAGCATCTCAACAAACTACATCCTTTGAAATCTCAATGAGAAAAACCCAGAAACCGTGTGTTAAATATAGCAGACAGTAAAGCCAAGAATAATATTTGTTGTGTTTGATAGCCTCAAGTTGTTGGACTTTCAGCATGCGTGTAAGACACAGCTTTGATGTGCTGACACCCTCTCAAAATCTGGGAATTTTCTATTAAGATAATTGTTTTTTTAAGTTAGTGAGAGTAGACGATACTTTAATAATTCAGTAAATGATTACTTCTTGCACCATTATGAGGTTTGAAAGCACAGTCTTTTTTTATTCGTGTTACTCCTGCATCAGAAGATATGAAGAACATGTAGAAAAAGTGTTGGATTGGTAAAACACTCAATGTTTTATTTCTGCTAACAAGCTTCAAACTAAGTTGTGCATACCTTATTCTGATACTGAGAAGATCTACAAAAGGATAATGCATTCAGAACCTGACATTTTTGTATGCAGAAAGTATAACTATGTGAAGTTAAACAACTTAACAGGATTATAGATATCAGAAAGCTGAATTCTTCCAAAACTCTTGCCTCTGTCCTAATTTTTAATCAAATATGATCATTAATTTACAAAGAATTGTCAAATCAACACATCTATACCTATTAGAAAACATACAACTCATGATATATGTATTCATTGCAAAAGAACACACTAATATTTACACTTTCGTTCAAAGAAAGTGCAGCAGGCTCTAGGTTAATAAAGTTTTCCTGTCCTCTTTAATTGAAACGTGTAAAATGTCCCCTTAAAAACAGTGGCTTCTCAAAAGTGAAAGGTGAGACAAAACTTTACACCGACCTCTTTGTTAATCCACAGCAAAACGTGCACAGGACCTGCATGTTTACCTAAAACCCTGAGACTGCACTGCCCTCAAATGGCACAACCAGGTCAATGCATATACGACTCTTTCATCCTGTCCCTGCTTCTCTCCTTACAGCTCCTCGAGGACAAAGAAGCATTAATTAAGAAGCAACCGTGAGCAGACGAGGAGCATAATGCACACAGACGAAATAACACACAGACACAGACTCTCACACACACACACACACTCATACACACACACAGAGACACACACTGTAGTGACTCACAGTCATTCTCCACAGCTTCTGATAACTGTGAAATTCACTCCCTGTGCACAAAGACATGGCCGGGGAGGAAAATAATTTCAGTAATAGAGCTAATGGGTTTAAGTGAGACTGGAGAGCAGCCAAAAGCAACTAAAGAGGAGAAGAGGGAGGAGAATAAGAATAAGAAAAGGCAAGTAGTAGAAGACATAGACATAGACATAGCACAGTGCCCAGACTGGAAGAGAAAAAAGACATTGTCTTCTTGCATTGTTTCACGATTAGTTTGTTGAGGAGCAGAAGGGAACACTCATTTTCTCCTGACTGCCATGATACAGTTGCTGATAAGAGTCGCGCTCTGCATGCACAATGGGAGGATTTGGAATGGTGGTTAATTTAATTGATAAAGGCAAACAATGGCACAATGCTCGCAGACCGATTACATTTCTTTTTGTGTAATCACCATAGAGGGAGTTAAACAAAAGCAAAGAGAGGCTTCCAGGCATTCTGCAATGATTCTGAATGTGTTGTATCACTCTCCTGTGCAAAAGAAACACGCACAAACAATGATCAGCACTTAAAACAACATGCCCACTTAGTACATGAGTAGAAACAGTCGAAGTATCTCCTGTCATCCTCTATGTCTAAAAGATTCTGCCCCAGCTACGACCACAACAACGAGACCCTGGACATGTAAAATGTTTGATTGTCTTCTGAGTCTTTTGTCATGTTCAAATTAATTTAAGTAGGGCACTTAAAATGATAAATATGCATTTATTCTCAAAAATCACATCACTGTTAAATAAAGAAAAAATAGAATTAAGCCACATTTAGCTGAATAAGTCTTTTTCAATGCAATTTCACTGAATTCTGCATGTGTTTGCAGGTAGTGGAGGTACTATCTGCCATCTCCACGTGCAAATAAAGATCAAGTTTTCTGACTCATATATAATGCATGTTGAATTTCTTAGCTAATATAAATAGGACAGTTTATGTAAGCTGTTGTTTTTGGTCAGAAAATAATCCAGCAAAATAAAATCTACTGACAAAATAGGTTTTATACAAAATAACAAATAATAGGAATAATCTGTTGAAAAACTCAAAGCTTGCTATTGCACCAAAAAAATAACTGTGAAATGCAGGTAAATGGTGAGCAGGATGTATATGTATGTTTGCAGGACACAAGGCAGAACAGAAATAAAGGCAGGAGAATGGTGTTAAAACTATCTCCACCGCAGTTAAATAATTGCTGAGTCACAGTTATCGACCAACAGTATCGACCAACAATCCCATCCAACTCTAACAAACATTGTAGTCCTTACTTGTGACTGTAACAGTGTAAAGGAAGTATTTCAGTTAGAAGTTAAAGAGTGCAGCACAGCTTTCTCTCAGCGAGTAGGTTCTTCTTCTTTCTGTTGTACTCCAGATTGAAGCCTTATTACCATCGGGAATATTTTTCTCAGCAAACAATCCCAGCAAAACAGCAAAAATAAAGTAACGCATACAAAATGTGTGGGACTGATAATGGATGGGGAAATTACAAATTACTGTTTATAAAAAACAAAAAAATAAAAAGCTTCATGGTCTCAGTCACTGACATAAACTGGTGCTAATGTAATTGCATTTGGTGTACTGCTTTCATTATATAAAGAGCCTGTGAGGACAGGAGTTAGCCAACAACTGCTGACTGCTACATGAAGAATTAACTGTCACATCCTCAGCACAGGCTGAAATGAAGAGAGGGCCAAGTGAAACCTCTTTCCACCCTCTTCCTTTCCTCCTCTTTTTTTTTTTTTTTTTAACATCCAGCCAGCCAACCATCCCGGCATTAAGTGAGGCGAGCGACAGAGATATGAATGTGATATTCCCTCTGGTATTTTTAACCGCCGTATTGAATTCGTATGAAACACTTAAGGCTCCTCGGCTTCTGCCTGATGGGAGCCTCTCGCAGGGTGATCTCGGAGAGTCTCTGGAGAGAGCTTCTCTCCTGCCACGAGAAATTTCTGTTTTCTCTTTTACACCATCCATCCCTCCTTATCTATCTCCATCTTAACCCCGCTCCCTCTGCTCTTTGATGCATATATTTCATGAGGAGCCCCCCTGCCGCCCTTCATTCATAAAAACCTAATGAAGTTCGAAGGAAAAGTCTATAAAAATCTCATAAGGGGTTCAACTCGTGATATTGGATACAAATCAAACTTAGAAGCCCTCCTGAGGATTGCTTTAATGAGTGATGATGAGTAGTATATCTTTGGAAAAACTGTTATTTCAAGGCATTAGTAAGCAGGAGGATTGGTCCATGTCATGTTAACAGCACAGTCAATGTAAAACATGAATGTAAAACAGTAAGAAAGATGGACCACACAGAGGGAATAAATATAGGGTAGATTTGTTTTTATAAGTTTTGGCCAATAATAAGTATAATTCCCCAACTTAAACAGATGACAAGGTTTATTCTTTGACCAAATTGATCAAAATGTTACAGAGGAAACAGAGTAAATCAAATGTATGGACGCATGTCTGCAAAAAAGTAGAACTCACTGTCTCTTTTTTTCAAATCAAGTTGTCACTCATTGTCTTTAAATCCAAACATAAGACAGGAGATCTCTGATGAGTGAAGTCAGAGAGAGGAAGTACAGAGCATATTAGGCATATACAATGAATAATGTAGAACCCTGAGAGACGCCTACACTGATCGAACACAACCTTATGAATTATACCGTGATGGGTTTTCATATTTATTTCTGGGCACCGGCTAAATTTCTCATGCTTGAGCGAGGCTTATCACTTAACAATCAATTATTAACATGTGTCAGAATAAGGAGTGCTATTACAGGGATTGAGATGCATGTTGTACACTGGCTAGAACTGACAACACTTCTTGTACTCTCACTCCGCTGTCTGGTTGAAAGAGCTGGATTTTTAAGGTGGAACCTGAAATTTATGGCTCTAAATTTGTGAATAATGCATCAGCTGGAATATGCATTATACTAAAAATGTACAAGGAAGAGTGATGGTACACTAGAAAGGTTTCTCACTCAACATGCATGCTTTTTGCTATCATTTGCAGGGATAGAACTAGACCTGATGGTTATGTGCGGCAATAATTGTGTTCGACAAAGTTTGTCTTTCTCTGTCTCTCGTGATGATTAAACACTAAATTTAATGTTAATACTATTCTAAAGAGTAAACAAGACAAGCTGCTAGAGGTTAAAGGTCCAGTCATCCTGATATTACAGCTTTAAATTCTTTAATTACATCAAATCAGCACTCAAACATAATGCATAATACTGGACCCCCTGATTAAGGTTGAAACTGCATGGCCTCACAGGAATATTAATAAGGCAGGCAAGTCAGTCAAGAATATCATCACCACATAGTCATGTCCATCAACAATGGTACAGATGTAAGCAGTGGTAAACCTGATGACCGTTAAACAAAGAGCGCATTCATTATGCACACAGATCATCGTCTCATTTTGTGTTCATTTGCATACACCACAATCTGCTCTATTTGTATGGTAATCTGATGGTTGATGAAGAGTGTATATGTTTTGATTGGGGCTGCACAAGGAACAAGGAATGGGAGGGGAAAAAGATGGTGGGTGTCTTAATGCAAGGTTTTGAATATGCAATGTGTGTCTGACCTCAGCGGGTACGGAAGAGGAGGCATGTAAGATTTATAAGTCGTCTGCAGCCGCCCTGATTGACTAAAACACAGGGGATCGTTTAGATAATGCACCCCCACTCCGAGCAACTGCTTAGGGTCAGAAAGTAAGAGAAAAATCCACAGACAGCTGAAAGCTAAGATACTGCAGATACTGTAATCCAAAAAAGTGTAATAAATAAAGAATTTGTCTCTTCTTCTTTGCTTGATATAATTGTTTACTGTTGGCAGGTGTGTGCTTGATCTGATGTCATATTTTCTTGCGTGTGTGACCTGAAATCCAAAAGCAAGAGGTGGAGGGAAAAGGGACCCTTACCTTTTTTTTTTTCTCTCTTCAATGGCAATCTGGGTACGAGAGATAACAGAGTGAAAAATGTTGGAAGCAATCCACTCTGCCTTGGAGTAAGACCTTTACGATTTCACCACTTCATTAGGAAGTGGCTAATCTCTCCGCTCGAGAGGCCCGATAAGGACTCGGCGCTAATGCAGGGGGAGTCAAAGTTCAAACAGCCTTCGATGTTTTGATGCTTAACTTACTAAAGTTCCTGTATGTTCATTAGACAGCTTTATCAGGGAACTCTTCTCTTACATTCCCCCAATACCCATCAAGATCGGGAGAGGTAGCGGTGGTGGGTGAGTGGAGGAGGGGACAAGGTGGAGAGCGGCGCGAGGAGATAACAGATAGCGGGGATAGTGGGCTGTTGTAGAAGGAGGGATGGAGGGATGGAGTGGAGGGAGAATGGGAGACGACTGGTCAGACCATCTTCTCCTCCAGAGCGCTCTCGCTATATCTCGATTAAGCCTTCAGCCCTGACTGGAGTGTAAGTGTAAATCCAATAGAGAGTGTGTGTTTGCCTCTGTGCATGTATGCTTGTGTGTGAGCCCACATTTGCATGCATCTGCACAGTCCTGTGTGTGTGTGTGTGTGTTTATGGTTTTGGTCGTGCATGTGTGTGAGTCAGGCCTTGATGTCCTTATGCAGTCACATCTCCATCCACGCGACAACAGCCCAGGCCCCTCCACTCATCAATTTTGCATTGCCATTTAAAAAAGCCTATCACAAGTTCCCCATCAGATTCACATCGGCCCCTGGCGCACATAAAAAGGCCTATTTATACTGATCCCCTCTCCCTGAAATTGTTTTTCAAAGGAAAGATATTAGTTTGTGCCCTTCTAGTATCAAAGGCTCGTCAGCACTCCAGAGAGTCAACCACATATATCAAAGTAACACAGGAGCAAGAAGACACATTGAACACAGTGTGAGCGGGGAGTTAAAAAAAAATTAAAAAAAAAAAGATAACACATTTTGCATGAACTACTTTGGGATGTTTGGATGCTCTTATTTTTGTTTACTGAATCTGAGTTCTGTCACTTTGTGTCAGGCGACACCAGGGCTGCCTTTTAATTGGGTCTGACATGCTTCTCATCTTAGACTAACTTTACCGATGTACAAACATGCTGTTCAGCCTTCACAGAGGAAGTTCTAAAAAGACATAGTACAAACTCCAGAGAGTGACTGAATCAAAGGTTACAAAATGTTCAGACATAGTGAAGTGGTACATAGTGCGTCTGGGTGTGCTTGATAATGCGTAGTTGTACTGGGAGAGCAGGTGCATTTAAAAAGCTGTCAGAGACATGAAACAATGGAGAATCCATAATTACATGTTGTACCTTTCTAATTTATTCTAGGTATTAAAGAATTTACATTTTATCATTAGTATTTCTTTTTTTAGGGAGAATTTCCCTGATACAAGTTCAGCTGAGTTTGTAGTCGATTTATTGAAAGTTAAATGACAGAAAATATTTGACCACCAATTGGATACATTTTTTATTTCAAATGCCCTCTGACAGTTATCTGAACATCTCTTTGTCTTTTGAAGGTGTTGGTCAGACAAAGGTGAGATGTCACCTCATACTCTTAGATAAGTATTGTCACCATTTACTGGCATATTATATACCATTCCATTAATGGATTCATCCAAAAATAATTTACAAATGTCTCACAATGAACAATACTTTTTCAAAGGAGCTTATCATGTCATGTTTGTTAAACAGTGAATGGACTTCAGCTTGTATAACGATTTTCTAGTCTTTTGACAGGTCACACCTACCCAGCCATCTATCCATCCACCCACACACTGATGGCGGATGTTGCTATGTAAAGTGTCTGTCAGTATTAACTTATCCATTCATACACATTCACATGACTATGACAAAGCAGCTGGAGCAACCTAAGTGTATTTAGTGTCTTGCCCAAGGACACAAAACACAAAAAGCAAATGTATTATAGAGAAAAAACACAAGCAGGCCATACTGTAGTAACCATTGGGAATACATGGCTTCTTCCAATTCTCGGTTTGTCTATAGTTTATCTATATCTTCCCAAGTCCAAATGTAAGATGTAATGTAATGAAATGATTTAATTCAAACAGAGTAAACCAAAACTGTGTTCAATGAGACATCAAACACACCTTAAACAGAAAGTATACTGCATTGCAGAAAACATAATCCACATTCACTCCATAGAGTAAGATTTGTTTGTTTGCTTACCAATAGCACTGTATGTGTAAAGTATTGTCACATATTTCATTAGTTGCCTGTATCAAACAATCCAACAAGCCAACATAACAGTGGACCTACTGCTACTTGTATTTCAATGCAGACTCCACAGAAGTGCAGATGGTAGTTTTGTTGGACTTTATTACCTCACAGACGTCCACACAATACATCTTATTGCAAAGAGAAGAAGTGAATGTGTCTAAGATGTTTTATTCTGACATTTCTCTCTACCTACACAGACTGTACCTCAGTGTATCTGTGAGCAGATAACAAATGAGGGTGCCAACTGGGCCACAAAATGCCGCAGAGATAATCTGCTATCAGTGAGCCTCACTGATCCCGGGGAAAAGAAATAGGGCTTAGAGGGCGAAGTGTCAACACCTTAGATATCTGTACATACTTAGCCCTGGAATCAAAGCTAAGGTGGCAGGGCCTGCTCACTGCTTAGCCTCATATCTCCACAATGGTGACATCCCTGCGCAACAAACCAAAGTGTCTCTTGACTTTCAACCCTGGGAAGACAGTGAGTACTGTTTATACAACCGAGGTGTCACTGAGATGCAATATCTTCATATTAATTTACAAATTAAGATCAAGAAAATGTTTTTTTTCCACACACTATGTCATTACTGTGTTGCTTTTAAATTGAGTTTACACTCAAATGATGACCAGACTGGTTTGGCTTTTGACCCAATCCTCCATCTCTGTGACCTTGTTACTCTTGTTATTTCTTTGATGAGGCCAAAATCTGGTGACAAAAAAAAACACAATGTTTTATACCTTCACTTCATTGTGAAAGAAACACAAACACTTTGCATAATTAGTGTCTAATTATGCATAGTTTGCTTACTGAAGTGCCTCACATGAGAAGAGATCAGGAAAAACCTTGAACTTTATATCCACCCCACAATAAATGGAACATTTTACAAAGACAGTAAGGATTGTCGCTTGGGAGAAATCCAATCCAATACATTCCTCCCATAATCCCTCTCTTTGAAAGCCTGTTGCAGTGCCCATTTTCTACAAATCATTTCCTCTTTACATTTTTTGTAAAAAATGTTTCTAATCCATGTTGTGTATAACTGAATTCTGTTATGAAGGTGTTTGATGCAAAATAAATGTTAACATATGATGTTCAGCACGGCACATTTCTGTCACTTTACAATACAGTACAGTTTTAAATTGTAATATTGCTGTCAGCTGCAATCCTAATGCATCAACAACAACTACAACAACTACAAAAACTAGCACAACTAGAATTTAATTGTGTGGAAGAAAGATATATAAATACATCTAGTTAGTTTAATTCATGTATAAAGCAGTCTCTTAAGGTAAACTCTAGTTCATGGATACAGTAAAAAGATTTATTCTAAAGCCTCTAGAAATTGGTTTGATAAGAGTAGAAAATAAATGCATGAGTCATATCAAAGTTTGATGTATCATTGAGCGTATACAAAAATGTCAGTAAACATAGCCATAGCAATGGTATTTCTCAAGACATTGGATGGATGGCACGGGTTTTGGCATCATGTTTTAATAGACATCTCGCTCACATCAGACACACCATTGGCACAACATACAAACAACGTAGTAAAGGTTATAAGGTTTGATCAATGGGATTAACATTCAAAGATGGCACCCCATGATCTGCCATCCGAATTTGGCAAAATTTGGCTCTGTTGCGTTAGCTATAGTATTGTTGGAGTAAACGCCCCATCAACATTCACCACCTGATGCTATGATCACTCACCAGGAGGTGGCGCTCACACTGATTGTAAAGTGGAGTACTGTATTCCAGTCTTATGATTGTTGCACAAACGTAGCTGCATATCTATTGGAATGCATTTGCAGGCATAACCATGTACAATTCAAACCAAATAGCAGAGGGTTTAGATGTGTTTTAAAGACAATATTTCAAATTAAGATTGAAAAAAAAATCTGCATGGCTTTTAAACTGTTTCTAGGATGATCAAAATGCATTACATTTCCAATTCCCATTTAAAGGGAAATGTAATTGTTCCAATGTTTTCAAGCAGCTTTTAATGTTTTGTTTTGTGTGTTTCTTGCTCTACTCCTGGATGCTGGATGTTTGGTAGGAATGGTTTCTCTATATATAACATGTGATTCCCTGTATAGGCTTATTTTTGCTTTATTCTAAAATGCATCCATTTGAAAAAGTTAACGATACAAATGTGTGTTTTTGAACATCAAAACACATTAATTAGTTATTGTGTTGGACATTGTTCTCACCAAAGACAAACATGTGTTGATAAAAACATTTAAAGAGTCAGGGTTTGTAATCAGTTGATAAAATCCCCAATACATGTAAGGAAGAGTGTAGGTATACTATACATCATAAACAACAAGTTCCTTTTTTGTATGAATACTTATTTCCAGCATGAATCAGTCATATCCTTAGTAATATCATTGATGTGCTTGATATCTGCAGAATTATGTTGGACAGCACAGATTGAATATGTATCCATATACACCTGTAAAATGACTATGGCCAAATGTTTAATTTAATTATTTTATGCCTCTAAGGTTTGAAGGCTGTAGAAGTGTATGCTTCTTCACCCATGAGCTTTGACTGTATTTAACTCTGCCAAAGCCTTCATTATGACTCATTAAGCTTCATAAGGTTTTCATGAGATCTTATGTCCTTCTCTCCTATATTGAGATCCATGCAAATTTAAATTCCACTTGCTGCAGACATCCCAAGCTAGTGGAGGTCCCTGTGGTCTTTCTTTACCTATGACTGGGTTTCCTATTGGCCATTAACATAATTTTTTGCTCTTCTCCCTTAAGGAAATGGAAGTATACCCTTATTCATAACTTCCCATTATGCTACTGCCTTAACATGAAGATACACTAGAGCACGTCTTTAAGGATGTGCATAACTGTGTAGTTTTATTTTTTTAAGATTTAGACAAAAATATGTCAGTATATCAAGCATGAGTTTTCCTTTAACCAGCTCTACATTTTCTATTGATATGAGTTCAGTCAGTTTAAAAGGCCCAGAGAAACCCAGGTGAACAAAGCAGGACTCAACCCCTCCTTTATATCTGAGGGACAGCATTGGCCCCAGATGGAATATCTCTCTCAACTTGACTCTGACAGACCGGCCTGGCTTTATTACCTGCTGGTTTGAACTTGTACAGCACAGAAGGACACAAAATATCAAATTGCCATGGGCATGAAACTTTTTGGCCATACCTCACGGTGTCAGTGTCTGTCTTTTCCACTTTGTCATTCTCTTTCTAATTCTACCAGTGTGTGTCATGTAAAGCCTTAAAAAAAGTGATTGCAGAAGCAGCCATATTGAAAGCTATTGAGTCTCAACCATGATGAAACCGCTTGGAACAACTGCCAATTATTTAGGGCTACACATGTAACAAGCATTATTCAGTTCATTGTTCACTTCAGTTCAGTTCCAGGCCAACACCTCCTGTTCCAAGCACTCATCAATGTTCAAAAGTTCAACTATAGCAACCAGTTGGAAGACGATGTCCACAATGTTTTTAGAGATTAATGAAAGGCTAAATTGGTGTCAGACACTAGCTGATGGGCTGGTAGTGTTTTTTACTCTAAATTGACTGTTTTTTCTGCATGCAGCCAAAATTGTCTGAAACAGTATTAACCAATACTAAAATCCATAAATTAATTAAAATCTACCCTGCACATTCTGTTTGTTTGTTTTTGTAGAATCTGCAATTGCAGTTTACAGTTAAAATGAATATAGAGTCTCTTTATTCCAAGTCATTTCCCTTGTTACCTCAACCTTAAGTTGGGCTTTTTGACCAATGCCACTGCTACACAGTAATAAAGGATTCATATCGCTCTGTTCCCCGTGCAGCTTTGGGACTCTCTGACCACTGTCTGATTCACCCCATCCCGACCTACAAGCAGAAGTTAAAAACTGCTGAGCCTGTAATAAGGACTGTTAAGAAATGGACAGAGGATTCAAAGCAGGAGTTACAGGCATGCTTTGGTTGCACTGATTGGAGTGTTTTTGAAGCTGCATCAGCAAATCTCAACGAACTCACTGACACTGTGACATCTTACATCTGCTTCTGTGAGGACATGTGTGTGCAGACCAGGACCTTCTGCACATACAACAACAACAAGCCCTGGTTTACACCTCAACTTAGGAAGCTGTGTCAGGCCAAGGTGGAGGCCTACAGGAGAGGGGACCGGGATCTGTTCAAGCAGGCCAGGAACAAGCTGATGAGGGGGGCCCGGACAATCAGCACTGGCACCCACCAGGTGTGTGTTCTCTCCCCATTGCTCTTCTCCCTCTACACCAATGACTGCACCTCAGGAGACCCTTCTGTGAAACTCCTGAAATTTGCAGACGACACCACCGTCATCGGTCAGATCGAGGACGGAGACGAGTCTGCTTACAGACGGGAGGTGGAACAGCTGGCTCTCTGGTGCAGTCAGAACCATCTGGAGCTGAACCCGCTCAAGACTGTGGAGATGACAGTGGACTTCAGGAGAAGCCTCCCTAGGATAGCTGAAGAGAGAGGAAATGTTGAGGATAGAATGGGGGATGACGTGTAGCGAGGGGCCGAGGTAGGGTTCGAACACACAGTGACAAGGATTAAAGCCTCCATGGGGTGCGCAACATAACCTAGGCTATCCAGGGCCCCTAGATTACATAAATATTCACGAAGACTTTGAGACAAAATTAATCCAGATATATACATTTATGAAAGGAACTCATTCATGCCCTCACCAAGCATTTGCTCATAGATAATACTGTATGTACCTTCATGGAACTGCTCACTATCAGCCATTTTCACTCACAGACACCACAAATAAACTCACTGCTACCTCCACACACGTCCTCCACCACCTTCAAATTGCAGCCCAGCAGCTCGATCTTCAGAAATTCTCTTAATCAAAGTGCAGCTGTGAGGCTAATCAAAGGGCCCTAAATAACTCCATCTCCCAACACAGGCCATAGGAGGATTAAAAATCCACTAGCCAGAACTGGGTTTCTTCGATCTTGGGGCTGCTAACGCCTAATGAGAACTCCCCAAAGCCCGAGATCACAGCTGAGCTGCTGGGCGCAGCATGCTGAGGCCCCTCTTTAAATCCTAAAGAGATCCTATCAGGACCAGATGAAAATAGATATTGCCCTCTCTGGGTGTCAGATGATTAAAAGAATGGCAGAGGATTATAGAGTCCAGTTTGGACGTCAGTTCTGGGAGGGGGAAAAAAGAAACTCAGAGTGCTCCTGTATTAGTGTGTTTTCTTTAACATGGCATTACGGCCCTCACAGATAAGACTTGTCTAAGACCAAGGGTGAATGTAAAGGCAGCACTTTATTATGCGGACTTAGAAGCCCTACATTTGTTTACTTAGATCTCATAGGGATTACAGAAGTGTTTGCTGTGACTCCATTAAACAGACAGCTTCTTTGTTCTGATGTGAGGCTTGCTGACAGTTGAAGTATGTTTGTCTTCAGAGAACTGTTATCGCTACATAACTATTTTCCTTGTCCCTTAGATGAGTGGACTTTCTCATTGGTATGCTTTCGACATAGGATAGATTCAAATCATACGCTGTGATAAATCATTTGAAAAGTTCACAAATAAAGAGAGTAACCCCTTTATATATATTAATATTGATGTGGATTCTCTTTGATTTGAACCTCACCAAAAGGTTGCCATGGATTTGAGAGTAAAGTTTACATGCACTTATTCGTTTAGCGGGTAGCTAAACTTACGATAAACAGCGGGCAATTTTTTTCCTTAGACATACTAACAAAGTAATACAACTGATTCAAAAAACCACTTGTTTTTTTCTTCCATTCACTTTGTAATAAAATCAAACATGTTTCTTGAGCCAGCGGAATAATTTTTTTGAGATATGTTTTATTTTCATGATACACAATGTGCAGGAAGTACATAGTACATTTCTTTGTTTCTTCCACCAAAACACTGTCAGCTGTATGAAAAACCTATCCTTTACTACCAAGCAACACCCCCTTAAAAACTGCATGCAGGAGTTCAGATGGCCAAGCGGTTATAGGTTGCACCCCATGTACAGAGACTATAATCCTCCAAGCGGACGGCCTGGGTTCAACTCTGGCCTGTGGCCCCTTTCCCGCATGTCATTCCTCAATCCCACCCTGGTTTCCTCCTCCATTCAGTGTCCTATCCAAAAAAGACAAAAAATGAAAAAAATAAATCTTACAAAAACTGCATGTAAAACCTTTCCCCTTCTGAGTTAATTGGGCCCTTCATATCCCTAGTAAAGACAGCTTCTAGAGAACAAGCAATCTTAAATATTAGCATGTTGAAAAACTAGAACCCCTTTGATTGCAAATATGCATACACATTCATATTTACATATTTAGTTAATTAGTCAGCCATTCCCTTCTCTTTTTCTGTTACGCACATGCTGCAACCTATCTTCCTGTCGCTCTCTTCAGCATGGAGGACCTGTATGCTCTAACTAGACCAACACAGATCTGACAAGGTTGTGTGCACCTGTCATGTCCCGCTCTCCTATAACTTTAACATGTTCATGTCTGGGCCTGGCAGGTCATTAGAATAAATGAGGTGGGCTTAGTGGACAGCCATGCCTCGTTCCTCTCCCCTAATGGGAGCGGAGAAATCTGCAAACCAGTACTTTACATTGACTGATGCTGAAGGCTCAAGAAACTAGTTAAAGTGGACAATTAGAAGCGCCGGGGGGTTGGGGGTATATCTCTCCCTGCCCAGTCACATGAAATGTCCCTTGTTATTTTAATAATTCAGACAGCGGCTAATTTTCTACAGCTCGACTGTGTCAAGGTAATGTGCAGCTCACATGTCCTAGATGTGTCACTTTGAACTTAGTCACTACAGCTTTGAAAGTAATGCAGACAGGTTCCAAGCAGGGGAGACGGTGTGGACTTTCAATTAAATCAAGAATAGAGGATGATAGGGAAGGGGGACAAATGCAAGAGGAAGAGCTAAAAAAAACCAAAAAAAACGCCTTGTCTTTTTTTCCTGATGTGAACGCAACCGTATGCTCAGCACCACCCTCCACCAATAATACGTAGCATTGAACACATATAAGGCATAACTTGTATGAAATGTTCTCCCCTCCTGGGCCATATCCTGCCCTCAGTGCTTACACAGTTCAACAACAGACCTACACACATACCTTGATGCTCCAGTCTAAGGCTGTTAGACCCTCCACTCACATCTGAAGTGGCTTAGCACAAGTGCAAATCTCTCCAAACCAGACCCTGAGGACTCTATTTCATACTCGCAGCCCTGCTCTGCCTCTTCCTCTCCAATATGCCTGACCCAGACATCTGCGCTTCTTTCATCCACATTCCCATGGAAACTCATTTAGCCTAGCTAGAGGGAGAAGGCAGCCCTGGGTTCAATTGGCTGGATTTACACTTGAGATATTATTCATTACATTAGCTGCCATGCTGATCTCTTGCTCAGTTGTTCTCGCTCTCTCTCTTCCCTCTCTCTCTTTCTTTCTCTCTCATTGTCTGCTGCCAGGCTTCTCAATATATTCCCTGTCTTAAAATTCATGGACTTCTACTCAATACATACCTACATTTGTTTTTTTTCTGCTATTGTTACCCAGGCCGTCTCATCGCCACATGGAAATTGCATTCTTGAATGTCAAGAGCAATATTCTCAAGGACAAATTAAAGCGACGGCACAAAGCTGCCGCATAACAAAGTAAACTTGTCTTGGATTTATTTGAACGTGTGCCGACGATTTTTAACAACATGCAAATACAGAGATTTCTCTTTTGTCTTTAAAAAAACAAATAAAGAAAGAAAATAAGAATAATTGAATTGTCGACGCTTGTTAAGACAATTCAACATGGTGTACAGACAATGTAACAGTGAGAGGATTTTTTTATCTTCAAACGCCAATGTGTGGCTATCAGTACCGTGGAATGTAATGGCTAATTGTCCTTGCTACTGCAGATTTTATGGTCTTTAAGCTTATTATACAACTGCTTGCCAAACCCTTCTTCCTGCAGTGAGCTGATCCATAATGAGTGCGTGTGTGTGTATGTGTGTGTGAGCATATCAAAAGAATTGCAGGATAGCTCTTACTCAAATTTGCACTCAATTCTCATCCACATTTCTTTTGCTCATTCTCCACTCGTTCCATATTTAATTATGTGACCGGTGTGTTGTACAGCAACTGTCAGGAAACAGCATGTGGCAAATGAGTGGACATTAAGCAACTGAAAACGAAGCTTTTGTTTAAAAGTTAGCATTAATAGCTTTAACTGCAGACAGCCATAGGACAAGTAACATTACAATACATTAAACCTAAGTCTTGGTATCACAGGAACACGTGTGGCCCTACACATAAAATATCCTGTAATTTTTAAAAAAAATAGACTCATCCTCACTCGTACCTGACAATATTTTTTGACTTTTTATTTTTGGGTCAGATTTGTGTGCTTGGATCTAACATGTGCATGTTTGTATTTCTGTGTATGTCTTTGCTGCTTTAAGATACTGTGTACAGTATACATATACCTTTTTTATCTGTGCTTGATGTCATAGGCATACAGTATCTCACATGCACACAGGTCTATCTCTGCCTATGTGTGCTCCTACATGTCTCACTGTGCACATCCACATATACTGTGTGTGTGCACACATGCCTCTTTGTCAAAGAGAGAAGGGGGTGTATCCATCTTTCTCGGTCCATTTTTTTGGAGATAATGACGGCCATTTCTTCTTCTCAGTGACTGATGACAGGCAGAACTAACCGCTAATGGCATGCCAGTGCTGGAGCGTGCCACTTATGTTATTTTTCCTGACAAGGCTCAGGGGAAGGCTTCATTTTTTTGACATTTGACCATGCAAATTCACTCCTGCTACATTATTCCACATTTACATCCATCTCTCTCACCCCTCCCACCCCCCTCCTCTGTCTCCATCCACCTTAACCAACCCCAACTCTCACCCGCTCTCCCTTTTTTTCCCCTTCAGAATCTGCCAGTGGTTGCAGACAGCAAAAGCTGGTGCTAATAAAGTGCCGTGAAAAAAAGTCACTTAAATAGCAACACAAAAGGAATTCTGAATAAAGAGCCCAACCTTTTCTATTCCATTTCCTTCCATCTCAAGACCTTTTTTCAAAGCAAATGAGGCACTCAAACAGAAAGCTGGTAAATGCAAAGTGATGTGGTAAATATGAGCTGTGCAGAGAGTAGTCAAGGTGAATATGAGCGCCACCAAATTATTCATCGACACAGGAAATTTCAATTTGTGTCTCCGTGTATTGTTCATTTTTTAAGAAAAATCTCAGGTTTTAACAAAGCCTTGCGCTGCTGTACATCACAGATGGAACTCATGACGTTGGAAACCACTCAGATGATTTGCAAGATTTATTATCAAACTTTTAAAAGGAGGTGAATTATGAGGACAGCTTGGTAGAAAAGAGCCACGTTAGGTTAGATTGGAAACAACATGTGAGGGCGAAAACAAAGAGGCACAAAGTTGGGACTAATGTGCAGGCTGAAAGAGTGCAA
Source organism: Labrus bergylta (assembly GCF_963930695.1). Taxonomy (NCBI): domain Eukaryota; kingdom Metazoa; phylum Chordata; class Actinopteri; order Labriformes; family Labridae; genus Labrus; species Labrus bergylta. The sequence goes on along the minus strand of NC_089202.1, from coordinate 6,537,751 downwards.
AAGTTTACAGAATGTTTTGATCCCTGGACAGATTGAACCTCTAGATCCAGCCATCAGATTTGTATTTTGAAGCCCCAGATTTGTTTTTAATGACACAGTTTAGCTCTTACAGATTTTTCTTCAAGTATTTTTTAGATTTAATCTCTTAACTTTTTGTCCTTGTAAATCACTGCTGTAAATCTACCCTGGTTATGTTTTGGAGCTGATTGTTCTCCTAACATGTTCAATCTTCAGAATGTACATTCAAGCACCAAACATCAATATTCAAAACTCCTTAATTACAAAAAATATAAGGTGTGACCGCATCCACTGATAAGTTAGTCCTGTATTCCATCATTTTCCAATGAGTTAGATTCAAGACTGCACTCTTATTAATGCAACAACTTTATCTTCCCATGATTTAAGCAGCCATCTTCTCCATGGGTGGTATAGTTTTTGTGTGAGTGTGTGCATGTTTTATTGTTTATACGTGCATATATGTTTGCATATATGCATGCAGTCAGAAATTGCGTGTGTTTGTGCTGTCCCAGCGGAGACATAAATCTCTATGTGTGGGTGCGTGCAGGCGTGTGTGTGTGTGTGTGTGAGACAGTAAAAGAAGCAGGGGGTTGATGGGTCTTGGTGGGTCAGCACACCTGCTGCGGCTACAAGCACTCTGGGACAGCTAATGTTCTCTGAGCTGACAGGAATCTCCCCCTCCACCACTCCGACGCCTGGCCCCCTTCCTTCTCCTTCCCCCTCTAGTTTGAGCTCGGATAGATTGCCCTTGTAACGGGGGGCTAATAATGTGCCACAGAAGGCTTTTTAATGGGGGGAACTTTGATAGGTTTTCAGGACGCCCAAAGAGCCACACAAGAAGAAGACATATGCATGGCATGCACATGAAGACAAGAGAGCGGACACACACACATTGATGCACACATGCATGCTTGTGAACTCACAAACTTGACTGTCCATGCACACATCCACAGACACACACACACTACCTGTCGGCTTGTTTTACCACATTATTATGGCTGGCAGGGGGTCTCTGGCCCTCTGCTGTTCTCCAAATGCAGCCTGTAATGTGTCAAGAGAGGGAAAATGAGGAAGGAGAGAACAGAGGTAGGAAAAGAAAGAGGAAGAGGAGGAGGAGGTAGAATGCCAGCTGACAATGAAATAAAGCCCATTAGAGAGAAGTGAAAGAACGCAGAGAAGGAAGTGACAGCAGGCCTGTTACACTCACAGCTTTACTGTCTTTAACTACTGTCAGCCCCACTGTGTGACAGCAGCTGCCATCCCTCACACAGACACACACACACAAACTGTAAAGGCAGGCATATACACATGCACAACATAAGCATTCACACAACAGAAGGCTTGCAATCATACATTTTCTACTTGCAATCATCCATATGCAGGCATGTGCAAATAAAGGGACACACAAACACAAACATTAAGTATAGAAACAGAATGCTTGAAACAGAGCTGTCCTGACATGCACAATGTGACTCACAATCACATAAAAGATAGTTTTTGAATTATATTTCTCTATTGTATAAAAAGACAACATTATATCCTGTTTGCGTTAACCAGTCTTGGACCTTTAACCTGAATGTTTGTTTTTTTTACTTTTAAAAGACCTCTGAAAACATGCATTAACTTGGAAAGGAAATATATGAACAGCCTGTTGTTAACCTGTTGACATACAGGAGCTTCAAAATAGCTTCACCTGACTGCTTGATGACATGTTTTGCTTGTCCTGACATATTCATCCTATGATAAATTAGAAGTTATTGAAAAAGCCTTCATGTACATTTCCATGGGAACACATGTTTCCATCACTGCTCTTTCATATACAGAAAAGAAAACGAATATCTGCGTGCAAGAGCTACATGTATCCTTTCCTCCTTTCCATTTGCTCCTACGAGAGACGCCTGAAGTGGCACATTCCTGTTACAGACATTCTTTGAAGAACATTGCATGCCATAGAAAATCATGACATCAACTTTGATGAATGGATAAATGATGTCAGTTCTAAACATGTATTTTGGGTAATTCAAGTCTGCATCCACCCACATGGACCCAATTTTTCAGCTGGACTACTCTTCTCATACAGGAAGTGACATCATTCATGAATGGCCCCGGCAGCAGTTGGTAGCTGAGCAGCTCCAGCTGCTTGAGGATGATGAGATTGGATTTGCCAATGGTGTATTTGACATGGCACGGATTGTTCTCCATTGCCACGCATTCACCTCAACATAGTCGCCCAATGCCCTGAGGGCCTGGAGGCCCTGAGAGCCTCCATCACACAGAGGAAAGATGTGGTAAGAGAGGAAGGGAATAAAAAACGTGTACCAGGGATCTAATAGGTGTGTGGTGGTGCATACCAAAGTGAAATCAAAAACTAAAAAGCGTGTTTACACTTGTTTCTGATGTTTGTTAAACTAAATAAAATATGAATATAATATGACCCATTGTTTCATGATCGAATCAGTTACCTAAGAGATTAACCCCTCACCCTGCACTAAACACAGATGTCATGGTTCCAGAAGAATTGGGCATAACCAGACAACAAAATTAGCACAAGTTTAACGTGGGTTGTTTGTTTTGCAAAGGAGAATATTATTTTCTTAATTCATGTTATTTCAGTTAAAGAAATGTACTGATCTTTATTTGTTTAAGAATCTGTCTTTAGGAAACAGCCACTGCGATCAGTGGGTATCTCCGTTTTTACCTGTTTGTCAGAGGCCATTGAAATAGGTGATCATAGTGATATGATGCCAATCCTTTGGAAATGAAATGGATGTCATGTAAAAGCAGATTTCACTAATGTTCCAGGCGCTGTGGTCATCATTCAAATGCATGTTTTAAATTGACATGAGGCTGACCTGTCAGGAAAAATGGACTTCTAAATGATATGGGCCGAAGACTTGTAAAGCCAGGTCTCACTAATATTCTAAAATATTTATGTGTATTCCATCAATGCATGAGTGAGGCATATTCTAATAGATACTCAATTATTCATATACATAAATAAAACCTGCTTACCTAGATTAGGACTAAAAACCCAACTCTGGTGGTTTATGAGGACAGGCTAATAATGTATGTATGCAAAGGTTTCTGATGTTCTGCTGTATCTGCTGCATTCACTTCAGCCCACAGTTTGAGAGAAAACGCTGCGTCGAAAGTATAGCCATTAGATATATGCTTATTGCATATTCAGGGAACACCACTTTCAAGACCTTTACAGCACTATTTGCAAAAGGCAAGACACCTCATGTACATACAGTATGCACAGTAAATGTATGGTGAAGGCCAGTTTGTTCAACTGTCACACCAATACATCAGAAGTTTGATGAGAGAACCATGTTGCCTTCAGGTACACTCGCTGCAGCAGATCCATGCAGCCAAGTTTAGCCTTCAGAAAGCCATGCATGATGATACTATGATATTCAAAGGCATGCATCATAAGATTTCAACCAAGCAATCAAGGTGCAGTAGGACAAGACTAAGAAAGCTTCAGATTCAATGTTTGCGATGTAAAATGAGTTATAGCATTTCACTTAAATTTACTTATAATTACAGCAAAATGTACTCAAGTAATAAAATGAAAACAATGAGAGCTTTAAAATGTAGATATATTTAATAACATGTAATAATATCTGCAGAAAAATGTAGTCATGCCACCATTAAAATGTTCTCCTACAGTAAAATGGATCCATACTTCAGTCAAATGGATCCATACTACAGTAACATGTATCCATACCTCAGTAAAATGTATCCATACTACAGTAACATGTATCCATACTACAGTAACATGTATCCATACCTCAGTAAAATGTATCCATACTACAGTACATGTATCCATACTACAGTAACATGTACTCCTATATTAAAATGTATCCATACTTCAGTAAAATGTATCCATAATACAGTAACATGTATCCATACCTCAGTAAAATGTATCCATACTACAGTAACATGTATCCATACTACATTCAAATGTACTCCTATAATAAAATGTATCCATACTAAAGTAAAATGTATCCATACTACAGTAACATGTATCCATAATAAAGTAAAATGTATCCATAGTTCAGTAAAATGTATCTATACTACAGTAACATGTATCCATAATAAAGTAAAATGTATCCATAGTTCAGTAAAATGTATCCATACTACAGTAACATGTATCCATAGTTCAGTAAAATGTATCCATACTACAGTAACATGTATCCATACTACAGTAACATGTATCCATACTACAGTAAAATGTATCCATACTTCAGTAAAATGTATCCATACTACAGTAAAATGTACCCATACTACAGTAACATGTATCCATACTACAGTAACATGTATCCATACTTCAGTAAAATGTATCCATACTTCAGTAAAATGTATCCATACTACAGTAACATGTATCCATACTTAAGTAAAATGTACTTGTGTAGATAGTAGTATATGCCCATAAAGACCGCTATATGTGCTAACAGTACTCATGCATACAGTTAAATGTATTCATTTACTCAGTGAACTGAACTTTACCTGCTGTAAAATGCTTCCAAATGAGCAGAGAAATTTACTTACTTACTTACTTAATACCATAAACAGTTATAATAGGTAATCATATCATATGTACATATATTCAGTCAAATGTACTCTTAAACCTCAAACAAAGTATTTATACAATGAATAAGAAAATGAAGGATTATATATTATAAGGAAACGAGTGCACTCTCTCCATTCAATCACACCAAAGTAGTAACTTTCCTTTTTTCAACATGAGGTTGTTTTTTTCTCTCTCGACTGACACGTCGTCTTTGTTTTATCCTCCAGATCTGTTGGACCACTTGTGAGAAAGAATTAACTGCTAATCACTTTTTAGTCGCAGGCTGTTAATATTTAATTGAATAAACAAACAGACACAAACAACTTAATGGGGAGTGTTATAATAATGTTTTGCATCTTGGCTTACTTAAAATTCTGTCATGAAAAATGTAATTATTGTTGACTAAATTAATCACATTATAATTAAGCTGAGGCAGAACACAAGAGTAGCAAAGTAGGTTAAACATGAAACACTTTTCTTGAAGTTATAACTCGAACTTGTTTTCTTTTCCTGTGTGAACAGTTGACGACCAAAGCCCAGGATCCGTGATGAATTTGTGTATACTATTTGAAAGTTACGCGTGCCATTGTTAAAGCTCGATACATCTGCTGCAATTGAAGCATCTTCATGATACTTAACATCATACTACAGTAAAAGATTCCCCCACACTCTCTCTCTCTTTCTTGCTGGGGCTTTGGCTGAAAGAAAACTCCTAAAAAACCTTTGAACCCCGTTTTTTTTATTTTCCTACCGACTTTTTTCGGCAATATCATGATCATGACATTAAAGAAACAACATAACATTTAAAAGGTCATTTAAAAGTGAATATATTCAAAGATGTTGTTTTTTTAAAGCAGCACTGCCTGCTTGAGATGGCTTGAGATGATGATGTGAGTTCTTTAAAACCACAGTTACAAGTGTATGAATCAATCAGTTTTAGCTGCTGTTCATTTGTGTCTGATCAGTTTTGACACATAACCAACATCAATAAATCATCAATAAAATGATGATTTAGAATATACTACTCAGCATAACTAAAAAGCATTGTATTCACTTTGTTCAATATAATGGAGGTGAATACTTTCCTTGGCTGTGTAACCTTTTGTTTTGGGCACGGAGCATTTTTAGAACAATTTAAAGGTTGAATAAAATAAAAATGTTTCCATGGGTTGTCATAGCAATTTTACCACAATGAGATGTAAATACAATACATGCAGAAAGGCTTTAGTAAAACATGGTTGTAGGTCTCAAAGTACATGACCAAACTCATGTACGATGGAGGACATATTGTTATCAGAACTATTCTTTCCTTTCATTTACTAAAGCAGCTTTGCCATGATGCTGTTGATTCAAAGTGGATGCTCTAATAATCAGTGATTACTTGCAGAAAAAAAGAAAGCAGGTTGGTTTGATAGAATAGACTGTGACTGTTTAAAGACTTCCAATGAGGCGTGCACAGTACGCCTGTGGAGAATCTGAGAGGAAGAATCCACAGATAATGACGTCCTTAGCTGCTGTTATGGAACACAACAGCGTGTGTATGTCTGTGTATAATGACCCCAAATTGTGTAATTAATTATGAACATGTCTGAGTAGAGGAGAGACTTCAATAAAGGCTTGGGATTCATTCAGAATGAAGGGGAAAGAGATAAGATTGTTCATTCTTTTGAGTCGTTTCTATCTTAATAAAGAAGCAGCAGGGTGAGAGATGAGCCTGCTGTGCCCTCCTGTGGCCACAGCTGTGAAATATCTCTGTCCCACTTCTCTGTCAACGCCTAATTGGAGTCACTCTGGATTCTATTATCTAATAATAGGGCTGAATCATGATGTTATAGAAATTAATGGGTAATTCTTTTTTATCTATATCGGACAAAAACTTTTCAATCAGTGTATAGTCTCACAAATCAGTAAAATAGGGTGGATAGGAAAACTTCCAAAGTGATGCACGTTCAAAATATACCATCAATTTGTGTTTAAAAATGTGATGACAAGAAAACAAGGAATCTATTGTGTATTAAATCGTGGTCACTTCCATGTTAAAGAAGATTGTTTGCTTGATGAAAAATAATTTGCTATCTACAAAATCTATCACATAAATATTAATAATAATTATCAGTAGTGGTGCTGCATCCCACATGAGGGAAAACTCCTGGGGTATTGCTGGATAAACAAAAACAGAATAAAGAAAGGCTGTTAAATCACTGGTTCTTAAGAGTTACCCAGGCTAATATCAAATCTTCTTTAAAAAAGAAAACAAGTAATGCTTGCTGCATGACCTGCACATTGAGGAAATCTGATTCAGTTTAGGTTAATCTTATCCATTAAGAACAATAACCAGTTGGTTTCCTCTTCAGTGTTTTGCCACTGAATTGGGTTCTGCAAGCCGGCGAAACAATGAGTAAACAAGCCAGCCACAAACAAGGTTTTTGTATTTGGGAGACAAACAACCATCAATCCAGTTTGTCAGACGGTCGACCAACAAGCCACCCAGACAGACGTCTGAGCAGTCAGTCAGAGTGACAGTCAGTCCACCAACAAGTCCATCAGACACTAAGCTTATCCTTCAGGCAGTCAACAAACCAGTCAGCCCTCCATCAGTTACCAAGTCAACATGCCAACACGTCTACCAGCCGTTTAATTTACCCGCTCACAAAACAGTCCAAACTTCACATAACCAGTCCGTCAGCCAGACAGGAAAACAGTTAACCTCTGCCGATGAGTCAAGCGCTCCATCAGTTTAAACCAGCACCCTACCTGTCAGCGTAGCACAGTGTATATTTAGTAAGGCTGCACAGCACACATGACCTTTCTCACTTCTACTGGGGAAGGAGACGAATCATTAATATCACGATGGCAAACCCCAGAGGGCAGAGACACAAACTGGGGATAAATAAATAAGGCTGAACCATTTAAGGATGGCCTGGTTGCACAAACATATGTGCAGTCGCATATGCACAAGGACATGCAAAAACACACATACACACAGTATGGGAGCTGACATGTGCCCGTCTCTTCTGTTCTGCCCTTGGAGAATCTAAATGCTAAATGTATGTGCATATTTTTTCATAGCTAGAGACATATTAGAATTTTTTCCAGCGACCCCCACTTTCTCCATCCCCATCCGCCGTCTCCCATACGGAGGACATGAAAGAGTCTGAAGCGCATAATGCTGCAGGAATTAAGGGATTCCTTGGTGGCCCTGAGTACCAGGGGCCATCGTAATGACGAGGAGGCTTAAGCGCTTTGTATCCTCCCTTTTACCCTGCTCTGTCTCTGCCTTTCAAGAAGATTCCATTTTTCAGATTTTTAAGGGCATGTGCATGCGTCATTAAAAATTCATCACGAGGTAAAGTAATGATCATTTGTTTGTTATTGAAAGAGGCACATATATTAGAACACAGAGGAGGAGATTTGTTGAAATTATTTTCCATATTTTTCTGTTTTTCTTTATAATAAATGGGCTATCATATGCACAAAGGGGCCGACTGCCAAAAAGACACAATTTCTGCACATTCCCCTGTGAGTTTACAGCAGATGAGCTCACTCATCTCTTTTATCTCTTCTTCTCCAATGATGGCTATTGATCGGGGTCAGAGGGAGCAGAGGGAAATTGATTGAGAAACTCTAGCATGGTGAAAGAGGAAGGATTCCCAGCAGACCTTCTGGTTGGTGTTGTATGCTGCGTATGGATCTTTGTCTCCATCAGGGGCCACTTACCATCTCACCACCACTGTCAAACATTATAACTTAGACAGACGGATACCCTCTTCCATGTATAGTTATCCAAAGAGTAAACTGACATTCTCCAAGAAAGGGGATGACAGAATAAGAGTTTTTTGGTTTCTGACAGGATATATCTTTTCGCTAAGGAAGGTATCAAAAATGGATAGATGAATGTGAGAAGAATAAAGAATAATAATAATAATAATAATAATATATGTTGTGACAAAAATAAATTGAATTAGCAATAAATGTTTTTCTTACAAAACACTATATGAAAAATGCTGACAACATGTATGCATTCATTAGTAAGTCTCCAGTCATGTTTCATCCTTCAGGCTGAGAATTCATTTACAGCAAAGATCCACTAGAGGGGGGTATTGGACCTTTGTTACAAAACATAAATCTCAGACTTTGCATTAACATTCATTAGAGAGATGATTAATGAAGTTTTGCCTTTTGTGACTTTTAATTGACTTCAGACTCTCTTTATATAATGTTTGAAAATTAATTTGTTATTGCATACCTTTCTTTATACTTTTAATTTCTGCTTAAACACAATTTACTCTTGCTCTTACATGTTTCATCCATAGAGCCTGCTGTGAGTTGTCAGTGTGTTTCACCTTTTAAGGCTTTTTGCTTCATGTGTAAAAGCCCATAGGCTATTACTCTCCAATGAACATGAGAGTCACATTTTTACCTTAAAAGGATCTTTGCCTGTCTATTAGTGTGATTTAATAAGTTAAGTTAATCTTTATGGGTAAATTCTAAAGTTTGACAGAACTGGTTCTACTGGAAAGACTTCTGTGACCGTACAAAAAACTGAGAAAGTAAAACTGATTCTAAAGAAGGCAAAAAACTAAATATTTGATCATTTGAAGATCTTGATCATCACACTATGGATGGGGTACTGTACCTATGAACACTTATTAATTAATTTTGAATCAGTTTTCATTCTTACACTCCCCCCCCCCCCTCCCCCCCAAATATAATGAAGCAAAACTAATTTGAAATAAAAACAGGTGTAATTGTCCCTTTTTTTGTTAGAGGCAACAGAAGGTTCAGTACGTTAAAAGCTCAGTAGTATTTTTGTATGTGATTATCAAGTTTTCTTTTGGTCAGCTTTTTCATTTGAGCAAAGTAAATTAAACCATATCTGAAATCTTTATCGTGGGACAGTCTGAAGAATCCAGTAAATTCAAACATGAATCTAGTCATTAGGGATGTTTAGTCCTGTATAGCATGGCAGGTCAGATTTTTTGTTGAGTTAGTTTTGGTGTTGTGAGGAGAAAAGTGAACCTCTGTCCAAGTGTCACATTCAGACGACACTTGTCTTGATCAAAGCTGGCAGCCAACTGACCCAGATTGATCCAACACAAGCGTGCACACACACACGCACACACATGTTGAGAGCATGTAAACACAAGTACATTACACACACATACAGCAGGCAGGGACTTTCACACAAGTTCAACAAAGCACATGCACAGAGAAAAAAAAATAGGGGCTGACACACGCTCACTGTAGAGGCCATACACATTTTAACACACACACTCACACAGAGCAGGAGAGGAATACCTTTTGAGGGAGAATAAGGGAAGCCTCAGGGAAGAGTGTTAATCCCCTTTGTTGTTATCGATGTTAATTGAAAGAATGAGCTCTATAATACCGTCCCCTGCTGAGCGATTACTTAGACAGAGCGAAGCCCGGCACATCTCAAAAACACTTCCAGGAAAGACTCATTTACAGTCATTCTCTGAACTATTTCTTTTAATAAGGTGGCAAACCCCTCACTTCTGGAGTTGGACAATGTTTACTTGAAGACAGTGATCTGCTCAGCTGTGGGTGTTTTTTTGTCATTTGAGAAACGAGAGATGAGAGGAGAGGAAACACAGCGAACTCACATTTCATTACTGTACTTTCATTAGCTTCAGGGTCAAGCAGAGTTCAGTGACAGTTCAAAGACAGTGTCAGGTGACCTCTGAAGTCATCCAAGGTCTCTGTCTTTTTTATTGTCTTAACCCCCTTTTAAAGTCTTGTGGGGACTATGACTGTAACTATAGGCAATGTTCACATCACCAAGGTTTCAGGGTCTGCTTTAAGATCTAGAGTTATTTCATGGAGTTCAATAAAATCAGTAAATCTGGTGAAAAGAATAATTAACTCTCCAGAATACATTTTATTGTAGATCTTTTTTTTTTCTTTTAAATGCAGCCATTTTCATTTAAAGTAAAGTAAAGTAAGGCTTAAACTGAAAAAATAATATAAATACTTTATCTATAATCAAAACTTCTTATTTCAAGCACAGTCTTTCTTTCAAGAGGTGTGCAAATAATCAATAAAAACTGTTTAAAATATAGGCCAAGATAATACTACTACCACTAATAATAATAATATGTATATGGTCCTTTGCAAAACAAGAAAAGTGCTTTACAATTAAAACAAGCAAAATGTATTTAAAAAAAAAAAATCTTAAATTGTTGGATAAATATAATTAACCAAATAAATAAAGAATACGAATAGGTAAAGACCCAGAATTAAACATAATGTCAATAAATTAACATGGTAGAGAAGTACACAACAAAGCCAGTGTGAGTTTTAAGAAGTGAACTATAAGAGGACACGGAGGGTGCTTGTTTAAGATCTCCAGGGTGGGAGTTCCACTGTTATGGAGCCCGAACTGCAAAGGTTTGGTCACCTTGTCACAATTTATACACATCCATCATGCATTTCCAAATTCAGAAAAAATAGAGATGGAGGGACATGTATTGATCCAAAACTGCAAATGTATAAATGAAAAAGTATAAAATACTCAAGAAAAGTTAAATAGTTCTAAACTATAAACTTTTGGAGCTCATTCTTCGTGTATGGAGCAAAGTATTTGGAACTATTTTTGTCAAGTTTAGTGTGAATAAGAGGTTACATGTCCTGTGAGCTGCCACCTGACTTTTTAGTTCTTAATATTGTAAAAGATTATTTTTATGTCAAAATGCATTAAATTAAAAAAATAATAATGTATTCCTTTCATGAGATGATTGACGTTCAAAAGTGTCAGTGCAAATGTCCACATATTTCATACTTTAATGACCTGAGGAAAATTGGCCTGATATCCGTTCTCTGGCTTATATTTCTGTGGATGAAGCTTTATGTGCCTCCACAGGGAGTCTTATATGGCTCCAGGGGGCTCGCAATGTAAGAACAGCCCCTGACCAGCTGTTCACCAGATCTATAGCAGAAATGGGAAGTATCTTCCCTGGCAATTTTCACCTCATGGAGCAGGCATGTGTTGCACGGAAGGGAGAATGGTGCAGGGAATTTCCTCCAATCAGCTTTAATGGTTTTGTGGATTTCATCTGCTTTCTTTGGGGTTGTTTTAAATTACCAACACAATAAGCCCCCCTTTTCCTCTGTAAATGTAGGAAATTATCCTGCCCTTACCAAACCAATCAAATACAAAAAACAAATAAAACTTAAGTATGCTCAGCTCAAGTTAACCTTAAAACCTTAAATTACGGGATAATTGAAAAAGTAAAGGGATAATGTAAAATGTAAGTATTTACGCCCTCTGGTGGTCAGAGGTATACATGACTTCACTAAAATGATCACAAATGAGCACATAAACACATGCAAAAATACAGCACAGCATGCACACTGTCAATAATTGACCGATGATCAGCAGTCAGCAGGCGTCGACTTGCCCTGGCTTTTGCTCAGACATGAAAACCCCTCATTTAAACCACATTACCCAGACTGCATTTACATGTCAAAGTGGAAATGTTTCAGCTGATGAGTTTACACCAAGGGCATGTATCAAGCATTATCAGTGATCTCCAAATTGCACATGCAAATGATATGCATACACTCTGCACGCATGCATAACATCTAAGCAGGTGCCAGTCATTCATCTTGTCAGTCTTTTTAAAGTACAGCAGCTTTAATTAGCCAACAATCACAGAATAATATTTTCTTCTTTGAAAGCTAAATTAGAACCCCCGCTCTTTTTTTTTAGACATTTTGGAATGCTGTCTTGGCTCAATGTGTGTGTGTGTGTGTGTGTGTGTGTGTGTGTGTGTGTGTGTGTGTGTGTGTGTGTGTGTGTTTGTGTGTGTGTGTGTGTGTGTGTGTGTGTGTGTGTGTGTGTGTTTGTTTAAGTCTGTGCGTGTGTGCATTAAATTGTAAAATCAAGCAAACAAAGAGTCTGTCAGTCTTCAAACATTTGGCGCAGGCCCTAGATATGTTACCGTCTTAATTAGGTTGATTGAAATGCACTCTTGGATTATCACGTAAAGGTTTCCACTCATTAGGCAGGGGTTCCTTGTTGCAGATTGAAAAGCATGAATGTGGTTCTTCCATCCTAGTTTCCATTCAGTCTCGCTAAAGCAGAGAGGGAATCTATCTGCAAGAAAACATCCAAATACTGTAAACAAGAAGATATAGCTGAGCATTATTTCAGTAAACTAGACTAGCAGCAAGTCACTGAACTGTGTACAACAACGTTTGGTAAATGCTTTACAATGAGCCTAATTACTAAATTAAGAAATTCTACCCGGCGACACTGTAGGCCCTTCATTTGAAACAGACACAGGAAGTGTTCCCATAATGAAGTAACACCCAACTAAGCAATCAGATTTAAGGCGTCTTCATATTGTAACGGATCAGATTTCATGTTTTGTTAGTTAAGATAACGACTGTTATGGCAGATACTGAGTTCTCCTTCATGTCAGTGAATGTGTTAGATTGACAGCAGAGTTCTGAGAGGTCGTAAGCCTGTCAGTTATTTCAAGTGCCTATGACCGTGTCTATGCAGGTTGTCAAGTGGGTGATTGGTCGAGAGCTTGAGGAAAGGTGGTACTGCGGTGTGTGTGTGTGTGTGTGCGTGTGTGTGTGTGTGTGTGTGTGTGTGTGTGTGTGTGTGTGTGTGTGTGTGTGTGTGTGCGTGCGTGTGTGTGCGTGTGTGTGTGTGTGCGTCTGTTGTGACTAGGAGAGAGGCTGTAGGTTTGTTATTTTTGGCGTTTGCAACGGCCTACAGTAGCCTGTTTTAAGTTTGGAAATAAACCCCCCATGCAAGCTGAATAACGTCTCCTAACATCATTGAGCAGAACGCTACAATATGATGATGACCAGATATCGATAGTCAGCAAATAACACAAAGTCATGCCTGTTACAGAGCTCTGCTTCACATAAGGGCCAGGTTCTCTCAGTGTAGATAATAATGGTTAAACTGTATTTTATTTTGCTGTGTTGTACACTGAAAAATGTCAGAGCGAAGAAATCACACTTGCAAAATAATACACAAATAATCACAATATGGAGGATAACCAGGGGCATGCTGTACCGCATTGAAGCTCCTACATTGCATAGCAGGTTGGGCTTCAGCCTTCTATATTATAATGGTATCAGCTGTAGAGTGTATAGAGGGAAAGTTTAGCTCAAGATGCAAGGTGTCATGTCTGACTGATATTCCCACTTTGAGTTAACAGATGAACAAATGTGTTTATTCCTGATGACACTTGGCTATTGCAATTGTACAATGATACAAATAAGAACAGATACGTATTAAAAGTAAAAGGCTTAAATGAAAATGATAAGTAAATTGGTGAAGAATGGAAATAGAAAACTTTCAATAGCAGCTGTATGTAGAATTATAGAGTCAAGTGAGAGTATGATCAATGGCAGAGAACATCCTGACATGTGGCAGCACATTACAAAGATCAGTGTGTTTTGGGGTAAACATGTTCGTTTAAGAATCCTAACAATATGATGATAGATCAGAGGCAATAACAGGGGTAGAAGCAAGACTAGGGGTGCAGAAATGGCAGAGGTTTGAGTAAGTGCAGAGATTTGAGATGTCTGTTCGTGCTGTCTGATAAATGAATGATGGGTGGCAGCAGCTTTACCCCTGATGTCTTGCTTAAAATTGATATGGGTTCAAGAGCAGGGTCTGGCTGGTGTCCAAATCTCCCACTGTTTTATAGCAACCAATCATCTCTAAAACATCTGAAATTATCATTGATGTTTCTGAGAAAAAATCAACATCTGACATCTCTAATACATTTCCATGGCTGATAAATCAAGTCCTCAGCATCAACAGGAACAAGGGCGGATATGATAAACAAAGGATTGTCTTATATGTACATACAGAGTGGTCATCACAACAGTGGCATTACTTCAAGCCCATGTGATCTGTTCTGTTGCTCAAATCACAAAACAATGTTGATTTTGGACACAGCTGTTGAGAATATTCACATCATTTGGTGAGTGATGTCGGAAGCTTTAAACGCTCAAACCCATTCCTCCGTCACAACATCTGTTAAACTAATCCCCATATCAAAAACATTTACAACCAAAGATGGAACAATCTTTGTAGTGACAACTTCAAAAATTAACATAAAACAGGATGCCTAATAGAAAAAAAAAGGAAAAATCACTGAAATGTAATCAATTTAAAATGACAGTCTTGAAAAAAACATTTCAAAATTTGTAACATTATGCTTAGAATACCAATTATTTCACCCTGCTTTTTGCAGTGGAGATACAAGAGTGCAGTGAAGTGCTATTTAAATGTATCTGTATAAAAACACAAAGTTAAGGATGCTGATGGCTTCACGGTTTGGTTGCGGCCCATGTAACAAGGACAGTTCTCCAAGCTGCGGTGGCCCGGGTTCAAGTCTTACCTGTGGCTTATTATTCACATGTCAATCCCCACTTTTGCTCTGGATTTTCTATTCTATCCACTGTCCTCTCTAATTAAGCCCCAAAAAACATCTTAAAAAAAACACAGTAATTTGTAGACAAGGGTTTACAACTTGTAAAACCACTCCAGATACATGTATCATGACAGGCCGTGTCCTGAATGAATCTGCACACTTAGGGACTGAAACCGATTTGTCAGTAATATGGCCACTTTATCTATCATGCCTCTGCTGCAAAGCAGTCAGGGCAGCTGCTACCAAGGGAGGCTGTTTCCAATGAAAGGGATTAGTGAAAACCAGTTGCCAGTGGATAAATGAGAGCCATGGGAGCACAGGGGTCTCACAGAAACAGTAAGGCACACACATGCATAACTTCACATAGCCTACAATTTACATTGGCACATGTTGGCCGAATGAAACAGAAGCACACACTTGTCCTTGTCTCTACATGAGACCATGTATGCAGAGAGAGCACATAAACTTTTTTCTTTTTAGTTCTGAGGAATTCTCTCACTCCTCATATGGACTTGCTTTATTTTATTTTCAATTAACAATTTCCGAACAAAAATACAGAGTGCTATGCGAGAAGGACACTTTCATCCTTGACAGAAAACAGGTGTGGTCATTGTTACGTTTTTTGTTGTTAGAAAATTAATCGTAAAAATATGATGACAAAATTGTAACTTCTAAAGGAGGTACTGTTAGCGATTTAGAATTATGTTATCTGAACTTAATCCAAATCATGATACACATGCAGCTGTATGACAACAGAACGGAAAAATGTCCATGACAATGCTGTGCACCTCATTGAAAGGCAACATTCGTTATCACTCAGTCTTGGAACAGTACAGTTGGCCCATGATTACTCCCAATGATGGAAACTGATCCATATCATGCAGAGATTAAAGACAGGTACAACTGTCAAGTTTTTGACCGGAAATATGATAACAGAAATTAGGCCACAGATGTTTCTGGGGGGACAATGTGATCACATCCCACTAAAAACAGTTTAATGTATGCAGTGTGAGGGCCTATGTGTGCATGTTTAAGGATGGCTGGTGATGGCAGAGAGCAGAAAATTCCACTTATTTGCTGGAACATTTTAGCAACACTGGGGTTTGTCACCAAACACAGGACAGATGTACTCTCTGTCTTTCTTCCCTCCCTGACTCCTCCTTTTTTTCCCAGCCATGTTAAAGGTCTAATTTTTCTCCCCTCTCCCATTGCTGAATCCACAGAGACAGACTATTCATGCCAAGAGACTGACATTTTCAGATAATAGCCTTTAAGTGGTCTGGAAGACATAGACAACATGAAAAGTAGTTTGGGAGTGCCCACATGAACATACTTTGTGGCTTCACATGAGGACCGACTTAAAGATTCCGCTTTGGTTGACTGACTGATTGTCTGGGTTTTGTCTGGTTTGACTCTTGATGTTTTCATTATGGCCCTATGAGTAAATTAACTATTGGATGAGACCAACAATTTCTTAACCATGACTACAAACAAAAAAAAAACCTAAGCCTGAAGCCTTATAAAAACTTAATGTACAAATGTTTTCTACTGAGACTCTTTAAGGTCTGGTTTATATTTAGAGACTTAGCTGACAAACGCTGGTCTAAATTAAGTGCTGTTGCTAGTTTGATTACATGTAGTGGAGAGAGCTTGTGATGGTCCCAATGCTGAGTAAAAAAGAGTTAGGTAGACATTGGGATAAGGTTGCAAAGATAGAAAGGCACATCAGTCTTGTTTGACAGAATGACAGGAACAGCCAGCCAATAAACCAGCTGACAGAACATTTGGCAAAGAAACCTCAAGAAGGACAAACAACAGACCCCATTATGAACAAATAGATACGAGAAGTTTCCAAAGCATGGTTTCCATTTAAAAGATTAAAATCGACAAGTTTAAATAGATAAGATGCACATCAGCCTTGCTTGACAGAAGGATTGTGAAACCAACCGCCAGTCCAACTAACAAAATGACTGGAAAACACTGCTTGCTCGCTTGTGTCCATCTGTGGACTTTTGTGAGACTACATGCAGTTTTGTTGCTCGATCTATCACTGGTACTGTGTGGATTTAGTTTGTAGCAGTCCCATTGGTTAGGCATAAGAGTGGGTACAGGCTTTGAGATAAGTCCCCATAGATAGGTAGGTCAGGAGGCCATGTAAGAGATAAAGAAATAATACCAACCAACAGATAAATCAACAGACAATACATTTGGGAAAGAGACCATCAGAGTGACAAACAAATAGATCAACAGACCCCAATACTGACAGATATTATTCTCATAACGCAGCTATCATTGCATGGCTTTCATGTAAATAAGAGTTGAAGAAGGCATAGATAGAAAGGCATAGCAGCCATGATAGACAGAGTAGAAATAATAACCAACAAAATGCTCAGTAAACAAAATGTCAGACGGACAAACAGATCAACAGACTTTGACATGGGCGGATAAATACTCATAGCACAGCTTCCATTGCAAGTTGACAGGATGGAGACAGACGGATCGATCAGAGGCCTGTACTATGGGCCTCTGATCGATCGAGATACCCAGGGTATCTTTCAATTCGCTAACCCTGACAAATAGGATCTCACTAATTGGCCACATGTAGCTGGTTATCAACTCAACAAATCAACCTAGAGTTTATCTGAGCACTTTCATGTGAATGAGGCTGCTTTAGCAGTAAATGACCAATCACAGACATGATCAAGTCTGCTGTCAGCAGATCGTCATACAAGCATAAAAAGCTATAGAATTATTATCTTGTGACTTAATGGTACAACAACTACAGGGCTCTGTTTTTTTTAATTCAGGTTTTGCATGGGATTAAAAAAAAAAAAACATGGGGTTTCTTCCTTCCTCCTCTGCTGCAGTTTTTTGTTAAGGTGTGTTGGTCTCCACATTTGCTTTTCTTGTTCTTCCCCTTTAGTATGTAGAGAAGAAAACAAAAGCAAGCTTGCTAATTAGAGTCAAACTGTCTTTTGCTCAGTGAGTGAAAGGGTATCTTTGATTTATTCAACATGTTTAGGTAGAATAAATGTTTGGTATGCTGGATTGAAGACTTCAGTTTCCCGCAAAAAGTTACTTCCTGGAACAGAGTTCATTGGTCACTTGCAACACAAGTAGGCGGGACTTAGAACACTAGCCAATAGAGCACACACAAACATTTCAAACAATGTTCCACTCCAAATCATGTTTCAACAGGAAATACATCACAATAAAGAATAAAGATAAAACCTCCTACAGGTTCTGAGTGCTACACCTTTTGCAGATCATTTTTTACTCTCACCTAGTATCTTTTGTCAGTCTTCAGAAAGCTTGCAGAGCTTGACATAAATGTATAGAAACACCTAGATAAACAAGGTGGAGCAAGGTGATATAAGACAGAAAAGGGTGAGTATTGTACCATAAATGTACTAAATATACAGAGTGCAATAAACATTAATTTAGAGTAATCAAAACTGCTGTTTGTAGGCTGACTTTACTGTTTATACAATGTATTATTATTATGAATTATGAAGCATCTTGAGGGAGATTTTTTTGAACAGAATGGCTCTAGTTTTTTTTTCCCACTGTGTTAATTAGTTGTGACACTACTCACAGTTTATTGTTCACATTCTTTTGAGGGAAATACAAATGTAGATTTAAACATATATAAATATTATGAATGCAAACTCTATATTGCCTGTAATAGTGTTCCAAAAAGTAGCAGCTATCTTTACACCTACATAATAATAATCATCATCATCATAATAATCTTAATGAACACAATCATATTCATAATAATTTTATTTGTAGAGCACCTTTTAAAAACAAAGTTGAAAAAGTGTTTTCCATTAAATATACTACAACAATAAAACAGTGAGTGCAAACAAATAAAGATAATGTAAATTATGTGATTTACAAAAGTACAACTTAAACCGCATCAACAGTCAGAGATAAAACGGTTAGCTGAAATATTACTATAATATTATTATAAGATCAGGTTAAAAATACTTAAAGATGGTCATCATAAAAACCATAAAAGTGTGTTTAAAGAAAAGATTTCAAAGTAGAAACATGGATATAAAGACATTGATGTGTCTGTTGAAAATAATGTAAATTAGGCTATATACATTTGGTGATTTGAACACACTGAGAAAATATGAATTAAGACCATTGTCATAACCCGGCTTGTGGGTAGTGACAAAAAGTCGGGAGGAGTCAGAATTTAGCAAAAGATCATTATTTACAAAACAAGTTAAATTACCAAACAACCAAAGTTAGGGGGTGTGTTTAATCTGTATTGTCAATGGTTAAAGCTTTATGTGGTGTGAGGTGTTGAAGAGTGCACTAACAAAAATAACTAAATAATGTGCATGCATCTGTCAAGCTGAGAGATCAGAGTGAATGAGGGAAGCAGCAGCTCTTTGTAGGCCAGGGTGCTCCAGGCCCAGGTGTATGTGATCCTGCTGATGAGGACACACCTCCTGCAACAAACACACAGACAGACAAACAGCAGCCAGCCCAAGACTACTCACGGCTATGCCACAGGGTCGTCACACCATCCTATTTAAAATACGTCGTGACTGAAATTGAATCCCAGAAAGTACAGGGATCAAATAAATATTGTTCCAATAGTGCTGAAAATGTTAAAATCACAAACCATTTCTTTCAGATTTTTGGGATCAAGTAAGTATTTGTCACAGTTAAGAAAATGACCCGTTTATAGACTCTCCCTGTCTCTTGATGTTTTCATTGTTAGATTCTCAAAATGTCCACCAAATGTGGCAGGTCAATTTGTCCTTACAGACCATTTCTGTATGGGCCAGTCCATAAATAAATACTTTAGTCAATTTATGATAATATGAATGAATATATGAAGTAAATAGTTTAAATGCTTAAACACAGTGGATATACTTTCTTTATTTGTATTAATTCATCTTTTGTACATTTGTCCACCTGAAAAAAAACCATTAAAAATCAAAGTGCACAGATCAACATGTATGAAAAAAGATCCTACATTATCCTTCCATTTCTTTATTGTGCTGTCTGACTCTGACTTTTGTTAATAGAGGAATTAGTTATGACACATATCATTGAATAGACCGTTTGTTAGGTGTTGAAATAAGAGTTTTCTCCTCTTTACTTCAGATCAGAAGAGGTTCCTTTCTTTTAACGGTTTGATACTGCTGACTTATTTTACACGATCAGTTACTACATCAGCTCGTCCTAATATGTCTAAACGATCAGATTAGCCAAGACTGTCTCAGTGTTTTCTGAAAGACTGATTTAAGAGACTCTCTGTGTAAACTGTATTACAGAGTTTCTTTAAAATCAAAAACTATCTCCGGAAAGGAGGACAGGACTTCAGATCTATAAGTCATCAGTTCAGTAGCTCAGTGGTTGACAACAGGGTTATTTGTGGACACCCAGAAACAGCAGGAAGATGCTTCCAGCACTTCTGTTAATGAAGACTCTCCAAAATCAAACCAGTGCAGTGCTAAGATTAACAACCAGCACTCTCGTTTTGTTTAAGTTCCCAACAGAAAAGGCAGTTTAGGCAAAAGTAATGTGACAGATTGATTTGCAATAGGTCAGAAATGTCACACAAGGATCCATTATTAATTCCGTTCTACTTTTAGGAAGCCCAGATGAAAAGTAGCTGCAGTAAATTATTTGACACATTTCTGTCACGATGAAAAATTGAAAATATGTGAAAATATTCTAATTTTACAGTTTTTGTTTTGTTTCTCAGCTCTTCTGAACGTCAGATGTGTCTCGCCTGTCAGCATCAGATCTCTGTCTATTTCATCTGTGACCCAGATCGAAGGTAGGAATGTAGTTTTTACTAGTGGAGTCATGGATATGTAAACTCCCTGCACTACAGGGTCAGAGGGCTCGCCACATTCCAAAGGAGGCCCGTTTTTGAAAAGTCATAGTAGTGACAGGAGTAATAAAAAATAGACTGTTTATGGGTGGTGGTTTTATCGCTCATCACTTAACTGAACAAATTGATTCTTGAAATGAAGTAATTCAAAAGTTGGACTTTTCAAGATTTCAAAGTTTGTTAAGATATAGAAACAGATTGAATATTTAAGTATTTATGAGATGTAATGGTTACTCACTTATGGGGGGGGCAAACATACTGTGATAATAGAAAGAAACAAGTAAATTCAGCACAACATCTTTGAAATTGGCCAAAAAAAGATGTATTCTACACTACACTTTAATCATTACGTTAAAAGGTTTATGTGTTTTTAATTCACCACAGCTGCAGTTTTCACCCGTGGGTTTCTCTCAGTGTTGGACGCTTCCAAACAAATATTTTCAGGTTCACTGACACAGCCACTCAAGCGGCCATGACAGCTTCTGTCGACCGGCGTCTCAGGACCTTTGAACCTCACAACCAAAATAAGGCTTTGCTCCTTCTACAGATGTTCACCTTTCCTGTCACTAATGGGGATTCATGCTGACGGAGGTGGTGACCTGTGATCATTGTCCTTTTTCACGCAGAGTGTTGTTGTTGTTGTTTCTCTTAAATTTGAGTGTGTGAGCGTGTGAGCGTGTGAGAGATAAGTGACCCATAGGGGGATGCTGTTATACTGGGTGAACAACTGGGAAGAGGGTGTGTCCAGCTAAAGGCCTTTTGTCCTGCATGTTACTTGCACATATAAATTGACACCTTTTTTTAACCTTAAAAGAACATGTTATATGCTCTCTTTGCCCACCTTCACACCTGGAAGCTACTCACTTCAGCAGACTGGGATTATATTGTTAGGGTCACCTATGTCGCCTTCATATATCATTGGGTCAAGGTTACCTAAGTGCTGCTTGTGTACTTCTCTAATGTCGATTTATCCTTCCAGTTTGAGGATCAAACTCATGACCTCTCCATTGCTTAACCTTTGTCTGGTCACCTCATGTTTCGGATAAAAGTATTAAAAGTTTCTGAAGAGTCCCTAAAACTCATATTTAAAGCTATGGTAACGTATATTCATATTTAAAGCAAGTAAAGCTATGGCTTGTTCAACTGTCCTACATGCAAACACAGTATGTAAACAAGTTCTGTCAGTGGAGCTTTGCTACACTTTGTGTTTTAGACAAACACCATGCCTGTATTTAAAATGACATAAATACTCATTACTGTTCTTAAATATTTATACTTCAAAAGATGACTGTGTGGGGCCTGAAATATGCAAACGTTACTAAATATTTAACCTAACAATAGGTCTTACATAGATGCCCACGTTGTTTCACTTTTTAGAGGTCAATGTCAGTAGCACATGGGATATTGAAACACATGTATCTTCATTTTTCTTCCACAGTTATTTCCTCATACATCACCTGCTAGGTCCCTTTCAGGCTTCTTTATGTAGAGTAGTTTGTTGTTAAACCCTTACTATGATTGCATGTGAGTATACGGTTGGTGGATATGTCTGCACTGGCTCCTAAAGTGGGAAGGTATAGGGTTCCTTCAATCCTGCAAGACTTTCTCTACAATCATGGCTTCAAATGCTGTTATAGAATCAATGGCCTAATAGTTTATTTGTGTCAAAGTTGAGGATAAAAGTAATTCAGGTCATTGCATCAACATATTTTTGTTGTAACGTTCAGTGAAGATGCTTTAGTTTTGAGATTTCACTAATTTCATAGTAATAGGTGAAAAGAAAAACAACTGCAAATTCTGCACCATGCTAAAGTAGATTGCACTGTGGTGTGTGTGTGTGTGTGTGTGTGTGTGTGTGTGTGTGTGTGTGTGTGTGTGTGCGCGTGTGTGTGTGAGAGAGAGTGAGAGAGAGAGAATGAATGTGTGTATTCCTGGGTGGTCTGTGAGATTTCCATACTTTGATTACCCTTGGGAGGTGAAGCAGCAGGTTGTTTATTTAATGTGTCTGGTGGCAAATTTTAAGTTTGTCAGCATTCTGCGGCAACAAAGGACTTTTTAATCCATATCAGCATAATTTCTCAATTCAGATTTGAATATTGCTGCTGTAGTGTGAGTCCTTTGTTAAAATTCTTGATGCACAAATACTTTGAGGTAATGTCATCACTTAGATAATATGAGTTACAAGTGTAAAGTATATCAGCACAATGTAATTAGTATTAGAAGATTTGATCAATTTGGCCATCCATAGAGACATAATGCAAGCGATGGGTGGTCAGACTGAATAACTTAGGTCTGTAATCCTCAAACGTAAGAACACAGTGTCTCAATAGGCTAAACATACAAAGGCACTTCTCAAACTTTCCCTGACCCATATGGGTATATATCAGAAACTGCAGCAGTTACAGTGAATTTACTACAGTGAGTTATTCCTCATGTACTCAATGCAACATTTTCAGGTATTTTACCTTAGTCTCTCACTGTTAAGTAGCAGTAATTAAAATAGAGATGTTATATTCATTAATCCATCTGAAGAGAGGTTAGAGGTCAGGTTTTTGTCTAATATATGCTTCATTCTAATCCCATTAAAACAGTGTCATGGACCACCTGTAACGCATTGCTTTGCATTGATATAATAAAGAAGCTACATTGAGCTAAACTGACCGATTTTGGGAATTCAGTTTGACTCAGCAATACTTTTGAACATCCACTCATTGCCTGCAGGTAACTGAGGACTGTTGTACTTTTCCTCTTTTCCCTGCCAGCAGGTCCACTTCCACACCACAGTATGGACACTGGTGGGTTGTGTGGGTCGGAGACTCTTGGCCAGACATCGCTTTACCACTGGGTGAAACTCCACCACCAGTTTGCAGACATGCAAATGTTTGAGTGCTGAGACAGGAACACTTTCCTATTGGTCTGGCAGTGTAGAAAAGAGCTACTGTACAGGTAGGCTGCACTTGTGTTGAAACTGGCATCACACTGATGCTACATTTGAGCAAGGCTTACACTCGAGGAGATACAGGCTTCAAATGCAAATTTACTGCACAAACGATACAGTTTATGACTTTTTAAAATAAATGGAAGGTTTTTTTTTCTTTCATTCATTCCTCCATTTAAAATCCCGATCTCCCTATGCGCTAGTTTTCTTTCAGTTACAGTCTCTCTCCAGGCCAACATGAAGGCAGTTATTATAACAGCGCTGCTTACACAATAGAGGGGTTGTGAACTTTAGCAGGCTCTCACCCCTGCAGAGTGTCATAAGACTAGCCACTTTGTTTTTAGGTTTCACCCCTCCAGAGATGCTCTTTCTGCCCCAGCGCCCACATACAGCTGACTACCAATAATTAGCGCAATTCCTCAGCCCTTCATTTTCAAGGGCTCCCATACCCAAGAGAAAATAGAGAGAGAGGGAGAGAGAGAGAGAGAGAGAGAGAGAGAGAGAGAGAGAGAGAGAGAAAGAGAGAGAGATATGTTGTGTTAGAAAGAAGTTAAAAATGTTTCTTTGACTATAAGGAGTAAAAATCCATGTATTGGAGTTGAAATGTGTTTCAGTGGTTAATCTCTTAAAATCAAAGTAGAATAAAACATGTTATCTTTATTACTCACAATGTGGGAATCAATGACCTTGACCGTTCGCTTTTTTGTGTTGTAATTAAAGAACTTCATGCACTCAAAGCTTCATCAGTGTTTTCATAGGACACTTGTTGAGGAAATTAATAATACACACCTGATTAGATAAATAGCTTGGTCAGCAATAGATCAACATGATGATTACCACTATAAATCAGATTAATCAGCAATGTGTCAGCTTCATGCAGTATTGTGTCCCAATGTGAACTATCACTGCTCACATGATCAAACAGGATAAGCACAAGACCTCCCACACTGCAACACTTGTCGGGCCAGCCGATGCAGAGCATTGACATCAGCACAATAACTCCACGTATCAGGGGTTTTAATGAAGACTAATGCCAGGGTCGCTCAGCCATGCCCAATATATTATCTAGTTCAGTGGAAGCGGTACAGTAACAGAGTCCACGTGCAACTTTCCACTGGAGTGCTGTTGAACCTGCAGAAGTAATAATTTGCTGTTTTGTGCCAGAAAACAGAAACTACCATGCCTCCATGATTTGGCTCAGGCTGATGTTATTGTAACCCACAAAAAGAACTGACCTATTTCTTTTGGGTTTTTTTTTTTTCAAAAAGTGTGTTGGATTGTTTTAGAAGGATTAGCTTATCAAGGAGTAATAAGAGAGGAGACAAGGTGGAAGCCACAGCAACATGCGCAAAGATGTGTTGTTGAAAAATGATGTGCGTTCACTTTCAAAGGAAAACTGTTAACATCTTTTACAGACTTACAAATTCTGCTATAGAAAAACACCGGAATATTTTTGTTTCATCAAAATAATCATCCCTGGACAAAATCTGTTGCACCTTCTTCCCTGTTGCAAACGCTACAGATCTTTAAAAGAAATGTAAACTTGCAGTTCCTTGTGAAAGTCTTTACATGTAAACATGGATTGATCTATTATTCTGGGTCTCGAATTGTGTTGTATTTGGCCAACAGGTCTGACCCTAAAGAAACAGCTCCCCTGTTATTTTCTTCTTTACACATCTGACTTTGTTTTATAGTTACCCCTGATCCTGCTCAGCTTCAGTCACACTGAAGATAAACCATGTGTAGCACACTGCTCTGTTTGGACAATGCAGACGGTAGCTTTGCTTACAGTAGATGATCATTTGTCAAATTGAATTTGATTGATATTGAACCTTTATTCAAAGTTTACTCTTGAAACTTGTGATCGAAACCAACATGATAGGGATCATTAAGTCGTTTGTCAAACTGAGGTTTGAGAGACTTGCATCCTCGATAGTGTGACTATTTATTCAAAACAACATGTGTTTCTGCTTTCTAACCAGAGGTTCTGTGCAAGACTTGTACATATGCAAAGCCAGTGAGGCAGCTGGTAAGAAGCTGATTTTTAGATTATTTGACACTTTTTTATAGTTTTTTCAAGCTGCTACCAACTCAGTGTGGATTCATTCTCGTTTCACATGACAGCAGTTTGGAGGCTCCATAACTTTTATCTTTAGTTTTTTAACCAAACAAGACTTTTATTTTCTATGCTCTGTTGATAAAAATTTATTTTCAAGACGGATGATGTTTTATGAGTGATAATAATAAGTGTTAGGAGTTTATGTATTGGATTTGACATGATGAAATAATGTCATAAAAGAAATATGAATAGTACAATAATCAGATAGGCTTTTAACTGCAGTGAGGATAATGGTGGCTTGAAAATAGTATTTAAAAGGACTAGGTTATTTGATGTTAGTTTGAATAAAAATAAAAAAGGAATACAATCCTATGACCTGTTGTCAATCTGAGATTTTGACAGTGGTGGGCAGCAACTGCATTTGCATCTAAAATAATCAGAAATTAGGATTTAATAAGAAGCCTATGCTGAACTAGTAACTAAAGATGAATGGAGAGGGAGTAGGATAAGATAATTTCAAGCTTCTTCCAACTCCTTTTTGAACATGTATTTAGAATTGTCTGTTGTCTTTTGCACAATTCTTTTGTGGGTTTTTTGTTTGTTGTCTTGGTGGGAAAAAAGTACATGTTCAAAAAAAGACTTCAATCAATCAATCCAAAGAGATTATACATTTAATGAGGCAAGGCACAGATTATTGTTGTAGTTTTGCACATATTGCAAAAGGCTTCCCTTTATTTGCAATGTATTGTTACGTCACATCATGAGCTGGTCCTATGGGGCTAACAACAAACCCACAAATTGACCCAATGAAACCCATCGTACACCTTACCAAAATGAAAACGAAGGGATTTCTTGTTTACAGACAAACGTAATCATTAAATGAAGATCAACTCAAATACTAATCTAATGGACACAACAACAGCCAATCCCTGGCTGAGAGGCACAGCAGTCCCAAAAGCCTCTCCTCTTGAACTCAGCACTCTGCCTTTAAGCTCTGAGGCCGGGTACACCTCAATCAGCAGCTTCACCTGGGCTGGAGACAACAGGAGGGACAAACAGCACAGAAAACATACAACCGTGACATGTATGTAAAAGTTCTTACTAAAGTGCCAAATTAATATCCTAAATGCACCAAAATAAAAATAGAACAATTGTTTTGTCATTGAGTATGTAGAGCATCAATCTCTTTTTTAGTAAACCGGCTGCATATATTCACACATTAACATTAACATTCAATAAAAAAGATTTATAGAAGATAGACTAGAATAGAATAGAATAGAAGATTTGATGAAGTAATGCATTATAGGGTATAATAGTTTCAAGCTGAAACTAAATAAACCATTTTCTTCAATATAGTTATATAGACAAACGGATAGCTGGGAAAAGGTCCAGCAGTGGCTAAAAGCCAGACTTCAGCCCCATCTGTAGATATTTAAAGGAAGCAGTTCTTTCACCCTGAGCTGATACATCCAAGGTGTATGGGTTACATTGGATAAGGTCAGGATAATAACCATAAAGACATAGTTATTCTTCGACAGCAGCTCTGATTTTCTGCAATGCCAGACCAAACCTTCGATCATCAAGCTAGCTGCCAACCAGCGTCTCCCCCTGCTCCTCACTCACCTTCATCTTCCTCTCCCACCTCCTTTCACTCTCACTCCCTGTCAGCTCTCATCAGCCTCCCCTCTGTGATGCTCAGAGAGGAATTTTACAGCTGCTGTCAGCTTACCAGTCACACACACGATCATAAGGATCAATACAAATCACACAATCACAGGAATCCGTGCATGTCCAGGTTCACCCTCGTTATTATTATGCACAAAGACACAGAATTACATTGATCACATCAGAGAGCATACAGACAAACTTGAAGCTATGCTCACCACAAGTTTTGTTAAAGCTCATAAAATGAGGAAGCAAGGCCATATAGACTTCGTCAAAGATTTCAATTCTGAGAAATGTGTTGCTTCTTCAGAAACCAAACAAGCTCAAAACACATACAAAAGTCCAAACACACACATATACATAACCTTTATTATAACAACTGCAGCACATTCCTCCTTTGTAAATATTTGATTTACCAATATCACATCTATAGGAAGCTACTGCCAGCACTGCATAAAGACAATTACAAAAAATCTATCAATAAATCAAAAAATAAAAGGTGATCTGGATCTCTTCAGAGGTAAGAAACCAGCCTGACAGCGCACGAATACTGAGTACCACTCTGTATTACTAAAGTCTCAAAACAGCATTTACTTATTTGACATGTGGTCATGTGTCAAAGATGGGATGGTTTTGGTTTATGTGTTTACACTTTTGGGACACATGAAAACAAATAAGAATTAAATCTTTAGCAGTGCCAGAAGGCAGATTTTCATTACCTTTGCAAATAGCCAGGCTATAGCTATTAACCATATGTTACAGTATTTCTGCAAAGCATATCCAACTAGTGATAATTGCTACATATACTGTATATGAACACACACCTGAGTTAAACCAACCTGAGTATGATAGTGAGTAAGCTCAATCACCTTCTTCTTTCAACAAAGCCACACATTTGCACATAGATTAAACATTACGCAGATGAATGTTGAAGGTGCACTATGGGAGTTTTGGTTGAGAAATGTGAAAGTTGGAGAAGTTTACAGATTCTGTGATATATGTTCAGTGTCCAGTGTCTCAGGGACCCATTTTTTCCTTTGAATAAAGTTTGAGTATTTAGTTCAGAAAATATAGCATTAAATTGTTGCACTTTCAAATTTCACAACCAAATCTATATAGTGCAAAAGGGGGGAGGGGTATTTGTTGCATTTCTTCCTTATTTCAAACTAGTTCAAGGATCAAACTGTTCCTGTGATGAAAAGTAGAAAGAAGAATGTTTGCAGCTTTTCTGATGTGAACTAATGCACTGTTCGTGTGAGACTGCATGCGTCAGTGTGAGTGGAAATAACACGCGAAAGAGCTCCCTTTATGTGCCGGCTCTTTGTCTTTGTGCATCCCCAGATGATACTGAAGACAGGCAAACAGTGAATGAGAGTCAGGAAAGCATGCAGTCAGGTAGACAGGCAGATAGACAGGTAGACAGACAGACAGAAAGACAGGCAGACTACAGGAGCTCAGAGGTACAAAGGTCAAATCACTCACGGCATCCAGTTCAGACCACAGGGGGTTTCTTTCTGCTCAATTTCTTCAAACAATACAGCGACTTCTCTTTATTCTTAAACTGCTGTACCTGCTCACCCCCTTCTCCCTGACTAGCTCACACACACACAAACACACACACACACACACACACACACACACACACACACACACACACACACACACACAATAAAGCACATAACTGTCAGGGTGTTTGATGGTCTGACAACACAACACTGTCACAGTGTTTCAAAGTTCAAAGCTTTGGAAACGTTCCAAATCAGCTGTGTGCGCTTCAAATTGCTGACCAAACATACTGACCCATGCATGCTAGTGCAGTGTGTTGTCGTTCACAGACACCTAGGTGCATGTGAGCATTGTGTTGTATTGCAGTGCACGCAAACATGTGTGCAAAATGTAAGGGAAGAGGGGGCGATAACCCCAGCAGCAGCTGACACTGTAAAGATTTATCGAGTCTCCAAACATATGGTAGGAATTGTCTTCATGATGGTGTTTTATCACTGATTAAATCCAGAATTGGCAAACTTAGGCAGGAATCTGGGAGAAAGTTTTGTATATGTATTAGTTTTAAAGGCGTAGAGCATATTACTCTAAGGATGCTTACATTCACATTCTTATCTGCAGGAGTTGCATAAGGAAATATTTGGTTGTTTGGTTTTGATTCTGCAAAGTTATCTCATCTTTTCTCCTCAAATAGGCTAATGCATCCCTCTTTGTGACACTATTGCTAATCCTACATGACACAGAGAGTTTGGAAGATGCATCAAACACCTTGCACAAACCCTCAGGACTGTCATAGAGAGCCCATGTCCTGCCCCACTTTTAGGTTTAGTTTCTGTTCTTCTGGCATCCATCACTCACTTGAATTTGTCATTAAGGTCTTCACTCATCACTTTCTGTAAATTGCTGAAGCATGATTCTGTTTTTTTCCCTTCCATATCTCTGGCTTAATGGCTGTGTACTACTTTTCTGGACACTTGTACATCAAATATACGTTCACTTTTTGTTTGCCTTCAATCAGAATCTTGGTAGGAATCAAAGAACTCTTTAAAAAGAGTTTAATAATTTGACATACTGACACAGAGGCTATGATACAACAACAAAACGGTAGAACTCCATTGAACCATCTCACTCTCTATCACCTCTGATTCCTCTGACTCTCTGCCGAGAGGATCACACCATAAACCGTCACACGTACATTTCTGCAGCAGCACAGCAGAAAACTCATCTGGTTTTCTTTTGGGGGAGGATGAAATGCTCCAGAATATGAAACAAGCGCTCCCTATCCTCTGGCTCCAACACTGCTAAAGCACTTCCATGAATGATTGTGGGGAGTTTAAAAATGTTGGCAACATGCCTATCAGTGCAGCTGCAGAATACAGGAGAGATGGGGAGAATGAAGAGTGGATTAAACGGGGTCAGGGGTTACATTTCAGCCCCGAATCCATCACAAATTACTGATTACCTGCTTCAGGGTGTAATCTCCAAGTCACGTTTGGGTTACAGAGTCCAGACTACTGGATGCAATCAAACATTATTTCCTGTGATTTATACTTTAAAATGCATCATTCTATTAAAGTGACCGGATGTGGAACAAACACAGCAAACAGTTCACTCACAGTGTATTTGAGGATTAGGGTTTCCCTGCAAGAAAACCAAATATAGAACCTTTTCACACACTGATTCTTCCTCCCAAACATCCTCCTGAAACCTGAGAGATGGACCAACACAAACCCCATCTCTCAGCACAGGTGTCAAATGTGATTGGCTACAGGCTGTACTTAACCCCCCTCCCCACCCCCTCCCCACCCACACCCCCCTCCTCAAAACACAAACGTACACACACACACAATCCTCGGCAGCCAATGTGTTCAGTGCTCCCTCGTCGGATTCCAGGGGGGGGAACAGATTCGTACTTTGTGCGTCTTTCATAGAAGTCTGTTTCTGCCAAGACGAGACGCAGCCTATTTAAGACAATCACATGATTTCACTGGGAGTCAAAATGGTCCGCGGGGGTCACTGGGGAGAGAGAGCGCGGTAGAGTGAGAGAGATTTTTTTTTTTGGTTCTGGTCGCTCTGTCTGAATGGAAAAGGGGAAAATGCTGACCGGGAGAGAGAACTGGAGTGCAAGAGATTTTACGCGTTGGGATACTGCGCACGGAAATGAATGGAAACCAAAGGAAAGAGAGTGAAGAAGAAACCTGCATCTGAAACTGATTGATGCTTCTTTCAGCTGTAGAACTGCTGTTGCTGGACTGGGGTTTAAAACTATTTGGACTTTTAGATTGCAGCTGGGTGATTGAAGCTTCAGGTCGTGCGTAAAGGTGATCTACGGAGATGGCTTTCTTACCGGTTTGTGCAAAGTCGAGACGGTGGACCCTGTTGCTCGTATTGTATCTTTTTTGCTTTTTCAAACTGAGCAAAGTAAGTCAGTTCTATTATCTCACAATCATGCAAAGCTTTTGAAGTGGTCATCGTCGAATGATGCTTTAAGTGGCTTTATTATCTCTGCATTCAATCATATTTGCATGTTTTTTTCTTTGCAGAGCATACTTTTGAATAATGGTGCTGATAGTGTTGAATCTCAGCAAGAAGTATCGGCCCTGCTGAGATCTCTTAATTTACCTCAACATACAGGTAGGGTCATAGTTTGACAAAAACGTGTGTTTCAGATTCATCAGTGCTTTTTGTGACTTTGTTATTTTCATTATGTTGGACAGAGTGGTTTATGACTTGCCTGGCTATTTCTTGCCACCAGTTACAAAAAAAAAATGAAACGAAAAGCCACCCACTGTATCTCTCAAAAGTCCAGTGGCATCAAACATTGCTCACCTGCGCTGTGTATTTTTTCTCTTCACCGCTAGGGAGCGACCTTCACCCTGACAGAGCAATCAGTGTCTGCTGCAGCAGTGGAGCTCAGATTGAGTCCACAGAATTGTTTCTAAAAGACATTTAGTAACTCTAAATTTACTAAACTTTGTGAGTTGATTGACAAATAGTCTGTTTACAGATCAAAAATATCATCATAAGTATAGGCCTATATACCATTGCTGAGAAAATAGTTCTTTCATTTTAATACACTTAGATTTTTAGAACCCCCTGGGGAGTCACTAAATCTTTCAATAAAAATAAACTGAGCTTCTCAGAGTCAATACACTAATTAGTGAAAGCATCTTGTGTGACACTTTCATCTGTTCTTTGTTTTGTAGATGTAACCCCATGTGGTGCTGAGTCAGCAACTGCTTTGGCTGCGCACTCTCCCTTTGTTTTAGTTTTTTTTTTTTTCTGAGTTACCATGAAAAGCACACATACAAACAAATAAACAAACATCAAAACTCCCTTTTTCTGTGCACATGTGAGGAAGCTGAAAAAAGGGGAAGCCCTTTCTGTTTCAGATCATCTCACAGCCAGAGCTTTAACAGCTATTTCTCAGGCTTAATGTGTTTAACATTCATACAGGCAGAGATAGAATGGGGTGAGGAAAGAGTTCACAATGTTCAGTCTTTTGTTAAGTTTAAGCCTATAGGCACCCACAGGTTGGACCCCCTATCAGTGCTAATGGCACTCAGGAGCCACTAAACCAACAAACTACCCACTGCAAGATCTTGTCTCAGTCCATCAGAGCAGCCATGTGTGTGTGCGTGCACTCTGTTCCCGCAGACTCTTGTTTGTATACTGTCAGACACGGGTCACTGCAGCTGGGTTTTGACTTAAGGCGGAACAAACATAGTGGACTAGGTGTAACTTTGTGTGTGTGTGTGTGTGTGTGTGTGTGTGTGTGTGTGTGTGTGTGTGTGTGTGTGTGTGTGTGTGTGTGTTGGGGGCAGGTGGACAAAATTACAAAGAATGAGAAGACCATTTTCTGTCTGCACAGAAAGTACTTGAGACTTGTGTGTTTGCTCTTTGCAGTCCTATAAAACTTCAAGGATTTTAGGTTTTTCTCCACCCTTCACCACCCAAAAACCAAAAACATGCAGTCGTAGTAATGCAAGGTGCTTTAAATAAATGCATCCATACGTATATGTCATGTTGTGAGAAGGGGCTATTACCCAGCATCAAGATTCACCAAATATCCAAGTTCCGACCTCAGCCATTCACACTGCCAGTGATGACACACTGTCTGTCACCCTGCATGTTTCTCCCTGCTCTGGCAAAACATGTCTGTCTCTGTGCTATATTTACTCATTATTCAGTCTTGCTAAAGCAGGTCATGTACAGTAACTGACACTGGGTCTCGTTGACTGTAAGTCCAAGGTTGCTTTTATTTCTGTGTGCTCTAAGCTGATGTGATGGTCATGCATCATTGGCAAGGCTGAGAACCTTTTCAATGGCTATTTCAACACGACAAAAAAATCTGGATATGAAGTACTTTGTTTGCTTAGAGGTTACTCAGACCTAAATGGAACCCAACAGATCACATCAGCTGAATCCCAGAAGCCAATAAATATCCCTCAACCACTATTGATGCTTTTTTTAAGATTCTCTTTAACAGATGCATGCATAGGTGCAGCCAACAATCTGGTTGTAGACATAATCTCCACTGCAACTTTATTATCAAGTATCAATTAGCTAGATGGTCAAAAATCACCAGTGCACATGAAGTAAGTCATGAACTCTTGTATCACTATATCTATACCACTATGTAAAATGGATGTGGCTCTTAGAGACTTTGCTGAAGGTGTGTGATGGCCTACAGACTCCCTTCATGACCACTAAGATGACACTACATTGACTTTTAAACAATTTTTCCTCCTGGCATCAGTTGGAAAAAATACATGTTATATATTACTGTGCAGGCAAGGGGCATACATTTGCCAAACACTGCTATTCAAAAGATTAAAAAGACATCAATAACTGTTGTGATTTTCTCTGAAAAACCATTTTGAATGAAAATCAAGGACTCAGCTTTTCTTTTGTTTGGACCTTTTGTAGAAAGCCTATCAGTTTCTGTGGCCAGAGTGCCATTAGCCCTTGAACAAATCGTAGAGGCCAGGACAGTGACCTGCCACCATCGCCTTTTATGACCTGCAGTTATCCAGCCTGCAGCTGGAGCTAAAAAAACTGTAGTAAAACACTGAGGTCAAACATGAGTCACTCTCCACGGAAGGGCTTGTGGTGGAATCGTCTAAAAGCCTTCCTTTTCTTGTAACTCTTTCTTGACCCTGCCAGCAAAAGTATATGAGGCAGGTCAAGGAAAACTTACAAAGGAAGGCTGGGGGTTGTAGTTTTTATTCATTCAGTCGGTAATGCGCTCAAGGTAAGAGCTGACTCAGCATGCAATATATCACAGTAACTGATCTTGGCAGATTGAATTAGCAATGAGGGACTACAATGACTACAAGGACAATGTGTCTTACTTTTACCAAGTTGAAAATTGTCCATGAGAGAAGCATTGCAACTTTTTTTTTGCAATGTCTCCCATAGATGTTATTCTATTTATTCGGTGTATCCAAAGTGTAGAATATGTTTTTGGTTCTCTCTATCATTTCTGTTTACATTTAGATTTAGTGTCTTAGCACAGATTTTACAAAAATGTTCCCGATTATCTCCTCATATTTAACATTTTCTCTCTCTTCTTCTCCTTGTCTTTCTTCATCCCTCATTCAGAAT
Source organism: Labrus bergylta (assembly GCF_963930695.1). NCBI lineage: Eukaryota > Metazoa > Chordata > Actinopteri > Labriformes > Labridae > Labrus > Labrus bergylta. The sequence continues at coordinate 6,503,095 of NC_089202.1, read as the reverse complement.
ATGAGATTGTGTCTCCATATGAGGTCAACCACCAGGGTGTTTACATCTCTCATGAAGTCGCCCACCACCAGCGCAGAAGGCGACGAAGATCTCTGAACCCAGATGCAGACTCACCAAACACCGACAGCAGTAGTGAAACAGTTCACTTCCGGCTGAGTGGTTTGGGGCAGGACTTCCACATGGAGTTGAAGGAGGCCTCGGAGAGCCTAATCACACCTGGCTTCACCATCCAGGTCCTGGGAAAGAATGGCACCAAGAGCCTGAGGGCCTACCACAAGGACGACCTGTGCTTTTATCAGGGGTCACTGAGGTCAAGGATCAACTCCTCCGCGGCACTGTCCACGTGCATGGGGATGGTGAGTCTGAGCATTCTGGGAGTTGTGGGAGGGTTTGGATAATAAAAAAGGAGTAGTCTTATTAGGATTGGCGTGTGTGTAGGACTCAGAGGTCGGTTAATTTGAAAGGGCATATCCTGGACATTTTATATTTTATCCGAATGTTGGCAGCGCTGGGGCTGCACCACCAAGAGAGTACTGTAATTACACTCTATGACCGAGAACAAATGTTGAGCCTGGGAGCCAAATTTAAGAAAATTGGCTCATCCTGGGACCCATGATAATATAAACATAGCACAAGTGTTTTTGTCATGCTCAATCTGAAAGAAAGAATACGAAAAAAATAGGTCATGGTCATTTTGGATTTTAACTGGTCATTGAAAAAACACTGAACAAAGGATGTGTGAAAGGAGAAGCAGGAGGAAAATCAGATAACAGCAGTCCAGTTAATCTAGATATAATAACATTTTTATAGATGTGGCACTCATTAATTGACACCTAAACATTAATCAACTAGCCCTTTGGTTTGCTAGTGTGAAACTGCCTTTCAAACATAGTCTGAGTCTTTGCATTGGCTGTCTGATCTGGTCAGAATATTGTTGTGCTTGACTTAATTAAGTTGACTTAAAAGGCTACTGGGTAGTAAAGTCACTTCTTCCTTAGTTCTGTTGTGCATCATTTGCTCTGGCTCATCCCTCATGGAATGCACTTTGCCTAAATCAGCTAATGAATAACTAATGAATGGAAAAGTCAAGTCTTGGAGCAGTTCGTAATGTTTAGTTTATAGGAAAATCCCCAATATGAATTCATGCCAGAAAGCAATGTTTTGTAGGTAATTCATCACTTTCATGGATTGCTGTATACTGTTCAACCAGCTCTCATCACAATCAAATGAAGTACAGATCAGGGATATCATTTTAGATTTCATATTTCCAATCCCTGCGTGGCATTCCTTTTGCATAGATTTTATGGTTCTCAGATCGAACACAGCTGTCAACAAAAAAAAGGGAACTTATTATGCAAACAGCAAAATAAAATTTACAGAAGATGCAATTGACCTACATTGTCATGGAATTGAGTGGATGGGATGTAACTTGTTAGCAAAGCTGACTTGTAAATTATGTTCATATTAGTATGATGTAGTACATTATAAAAGCTATTAAACCTATTTGGATGATACCATAATCCAAAGTGAGCCGATTTCTTTTTTTACGTTTAAAGGGACAGATTGATGATCTTTGTGTGGGAAGGAAATGTATGAACCAAACCTCTGTTGTTGATGTTTATCTTTTTTGGAAATGTTCCTTTTTTTTATCTCTTAAACATTTAAATTGTTCTAAGGGAAAGTAGTTTATTGTTAAATGTTGGCAAAAATAGCAAAATGTAGTCTTTTCTATGGACAGCTTTGGCTCCAATCCAGGTCTTACCTTGGTGGTCCCTCCTCTTCTGCATGAATATAAAGGAAACATTACTGTAAGATTGACACTAAGTAAGCCTAAGTGCTCCACCCCAGTAAGACCCCAACTTCATACAATCCCTCTAAGCAGTCTGGACAAAACAAAAGACTTTATGAATGCACAATAATCCTTTTAGCTCTGGACTAAAATGGACACATTTTCATTAAAGATTCAACAATCACTGGAGATGGAGAGCAGCAGGGCAGGAGGAAGAGAAACACGGAGGTCTTGCTTATTTACTTTAGTATGAGTCTAGCAGTTCATAGTTCAAAAACGGTCTTGAGAACATTAAAACTTGTGGTCATATAAACTTTTTTTTTATTTGGAAGACCTTGTTGTAGCAGAAAGAAAAGGATTTAATCTTTCAAATTTACCCTCTTTCATCATTTCATCAAAAGAAATGTTTTGAAAACCAATAGGAGCCCATTTCGTTTTTTTGCTTTTTAGTGTTTTTAATCATATTACATTTCAGACCTGTCTTTGTTGGTTCACTGTTTGTGTTTTATTGTGGAGGACCACTGCTGTGTCTGAGAATTCCCCCTTTAAATGCAGACAGAGAATGGCACATATCTCCAGGGATGCTTCTTCTTTTGTGTGTGTGTGTGTGTGTGTGTGTGTGTGTGTGTGTGTGTGCGTGTGTGCGTGTGTGCGTGTGTGTGTGTGTGTGTGTGTGTGTGTGTGTGAGAGAGAGAGAGAGAGAGAGAGAGAAAGTCTTGTGTGTCTTTGTGTGTGCATGTCTGCATCTCAGACCAGATCCCAATAAAACATTCAGCCGAAAGGTCCAGGGTTGCAGAGATTGTAAATGTGGTTCTCACGACTGAGGCTGGCCAGAATGGACTGGGTCAGTGCATCAATGAGAATCTGAGGTTTTTTTTATGGAAATTAGGGAAAACAAAGCTGGTTTATCAGCAGACAGAAGTATTTAGACTCCTTAGGAAAGCTAAACATAGTTATAATTGCTTTTTTTAAACGTCCTTAATCACATGCTGAATTGCACTTTATACATTTTTGCTGCTTGACCTCAATCCTCCTTAAGAGATGAGTTTTTACATTGGTCTTCTGATTGTGTTAGTGTATGTATGTTGCATGAACTCATATACATACTATTATTTGTGTACTTCAGATCTTTCACATTATTTGTTTATGACTGGTCAACATTGGAAACCTTGTACTTTGGTCAGGTTTCTCTTTGGCTAGAGGCAGGTAAATATTGACCCGGGGGGTAACCAGATCAATAGCTGTATCAGAGAGAGGACTGGGCTTCCAACTGCAGCCAGACACTGCCTAGTTGAAATCTTTTTTTCTTTTTTTGTACCCTATTTTGCAAACTCATTATTTGAGAAAATATTTATTTGATATATTATTTATATTTTCAGAATGGAGCCTGGCCTAGAAATCACATACAGCAAAGTGCTATGTGCATGAAGTAAATGGGTAGTTTATGGTAGGTTAAGTACACTTCTGTGTACACAATAGATAGTTTTTTGTTACAGTATACTATAAAAGTTTCTTCAATTTCCTTGTTGCTATTTTTGGCCCGATACAATCTCTAAGTGGATTAGTTATGTTTAAATGTTAAATCCTCAATAGTTAAGATTTGTTTTTAATGGCATTTGTTTGTGAAAAGCTTGAAACCTTTGTAGCTGTGGCCAAAGTCTATTTTTGGAGAGTCATATTTGGCCTCTATGTTACTATTTATTCTCAGGCTGATTGATGAATGCAAAGCAATGGATCAGAAAGAAAGATGTAGAGATGAAGGCTATGAGGGTCATTGTTTCCTCACTGGCATTTTGAAGTGCTGAAAACCCCCCTTGTAAATTGTGTTACATTGTAAAGCTTAGGCATAAGTTGCCTTTTCAACTCCCCTCGTCTGGCAGCCCATATAGTGGTTATCCCCCTTTTAATGACAGTAAGGAGTTCAACCATAAAAATATCCTACTTTCAAGCAGGAATAGAAGAAGCCGGCCAATCACTCTGACTCTGTTCACCTGCCAAAGGGTTTGAAATCTGCACAGTGACACACATGTGGAAGAGGGGATCATAAAGCAGCTCCTGTCGACTTTATGCTGCAGCGTAATCCTCTTTAGTCTGGCTTTGATGGGGGTGAGGGAGTTAAGGGGTGAGGAGAGTGCCATACAGGCATTGAACTCTGGCAACATGAATCATTTATTTTTCCCATATAGGACATCTTGTTTGATTTTTAGCCAAGCTTTAGCAATGACTTTGTTGGGCTTTAAGTCCACCATCTTGGTCCTGACTTAAATATACAGTATGCACGTAAAGGATGGTTCAGCACTAGCCTAAGTTTTGTACACATATTGAAAGTCCCAAGAGGATAGAGTCCATTAACTAGGCTGATCCTGTAACTTATTATTTAGTGGGATCTGTGCAGTACTTTGATCTGACTCAATACTATATGGCCAAGCAGGTACTGAACTCTGAAGACATAAATTATAATATTTTCCATGTATCGAAAATTTTGTTTTATTTTTAGCCAGGCTTTAGCAATAATTCAAACTTTCCAACAAATTGGTCTCCACATATTGTATTTTTTTACAAAGTTTGGTTCAAACATTATAAGTCTCTTGATGATAAAGTCAATCAACATTTTCTTATTTAGCCCCTGAAAAGATACATTTTGATTTCATTACTTTCAAGTGACTATATACAAATTTGGCTACTCCTAGAAATTCCCATTAGCAACAACTGAACTTTTTGTTTATAAAGTATCATAAAATGTTAGACTGCTAACAAGCTTAATTCTAAAAACATTTTAGCCACCTCCTTCACAGGCTAGCATAGTTAGTGAGTAGCATTCTGACAGGCTGACACTTCAATGTGCTCTGTGCATTCTGCTAGCCTGTCATGCTAGCCCAACAGAAATAGTTGGGCTTTCAAAGCTCACTGCAGTAATAGATGGGTGACGTCACTCTGACTTGGTACATTAATATTTACAGTCTATGGCTTTATCTAATTTCACCCAGACGTTTAATGCACCTGTCTCTTTTGTACAAAAGGGAAGTGCTGTATGTCCTCCCTCTACAAATCACCAGAGATCATGTGTTTTCCTCTTGTAAAAGGTTGGGTGTGTTTCTCGCCTCAGGGCTGTGTAGTAGTAGTAATAATAGAATGAACACACTTGTCCCACCTCTGGGATTTCCAAGAATATATGAAGGATGGTTCATTGATGTGATGAAGCTTTGAAAAGCAGGCTGTGTGGTCCTGTCAGGTTGCTAAGATCAATTTTCAAAACATATAGTTAGATCAGTCAAACGATCTTTAAGGATTGTTAGAGTTATCATGCACTTACATTACTCAAACTATTTTCGTTCAGACAAAGAAGATTTGGTTTTAAGTCATGTACATATGTGAGACTTTGGAAAATGTGTTGTTTCCAAATTGATATACATCCAGTTTGTGTAATGTGTGCACTACCTGCCAACAGATGACTGAAGTACAGCTTGAAGTGAAACAACTAATTGATTAAGGATTGGTGTCTAGCCGTAGGGTTCAATGTCAAAGTATCATTTCCAATTTTCCAATAAGTCCTGTCAACACTAAGTCAGAGTTTGAACTCCTGTCTTCAGTTGCTTCAAACGTGTCCATCAGAGAGCCAGTTTCCATGATGCAAAGTAAAGTATCACGGCTGTCAAAAAAAATATTGTTTGGGATCATTTTGAGATCAAGTTGCAAAGCTGTAAGATAGATTTGTGGTGCAAATTCTCCAGCTGTTATTTTACTTACATTCTTGTGCAGCTGCTTTTTTTTTTTAGCAAACATTTAACTTTAAATGGTTAAACAGTAAAATCTTTTTTTTTTCTTGTTTTCTGAAGGACACTACACTCTAAAACTTACTGTGCTTCTTTGTTGCAATTTTTTTTTTAAAAGACAAATGAAACTGTAATATCAGCTGTTAGGTTTGTTATCTCTTTTGGTTGCCACTGGAGAGACCACTTAAAAACAAAAAGAAAGAGAACAGTTACACAGTCAGGTGCACCTTGTAATGCACTGGTTGCTTCCCCCCTCAGTTCCGTTTTCCTACCGTTTCTTTCCCGCCCCCCCCCCCCCCCCACCCCCAGCCCCCCATTCCTGTCACTGCCTGTCTGGATGTGTCTGACTCCAGAGAGTCCAGCTGTTTGCACCCTCCCAAGTAGTGTTTCAGCATTTTATGACTGCTATTTGCACCTCGTAGAGCGCACTGTGTAATCTGATGACTTTGGCTATTTAGGAAAGGCTCTAGCTGACCTAATCTCCTAACATAGGGGCTTGCATGCACACAAACTCCTGGGTATAGTGAATGCTTGTTGTTATGTTAGGCCGGGTTGAATCTTGAAGACTGTGCAGTTTACAGACTACAGACAGACAGATTATCTGTGGTGTTTGAAGGCTAGTTAGGGCGAAAGATGCATGTTTCTTTGTTTAGGAAGTCATATACATTCTGTGACAACATGTGGTTTTCTGTAAAAATTCTGTCTGGGTTTGGTCTATGAGGAAAGACTTTTTCTGCAAACTAATCAGAAAATGTGCATGCTTTAGAAGACCACCACATGTACCAACACAAGTAAAACTATACAACATCTTTATTTAATGTCTGATTCAAGGGACAATACACATAAAGACAAAATACCTAAACCAGAAAAGTCATTTCAGTTACTGTGACAGTGGCTGCAGATGAGAGGAAACAAAAGGATGTTTAGAGAGTTACTTGTGCTTCTTGTTACGATGGAGCTTCAAACATGAACCAAATCAGCTCATCCTTTTCTTCACTTTGAAACAACATGGTTTTGATTTACTTATGGTCACCTCACATGAAGTGTTCAGAAATCATGAAAACAGAAACAGAGACAGTTGTTATACTGTAAGGAATAACTTACATTTCCTATACATGCTTCGGAACAATACAGCTATATGTGTAGTATATACATAGTTGGCAGTATGCAGATGAAAAAACACATACACAGTGATCTCAATGAATCCTGTATATTGTTAAGGGACCATGGTATTGGAACCTCATCAAAGACTGCTGAAGATCTCCAGAACCCTTTCTGGTTACAAACCAAACATTTGTACATACAGCACAGCAGAACCACAATTAATCTATTTTAATTGTGAACTTGATAACATGAAAAAACAAGAACTTCAGCAACAATTGCTAAAAGATAGACCAGACTAGGTATAGAAACTGTGGAATGTAACTCATGCAAGCTGTGCTTAAAAAGAGGAGACACAAACGTGGCAGTCAGAAAGCGTAGAACATCATCATAAAGAAACAGTATCCATGACGATACTCAGGCTTGTTGAAATACCTCAAGAAAGAGCCATATTTTAAATAACTGAATTTTCTACTTGAATTTGTTTGCTTTATACATTTATACATTTTGCAAATAGCTCTAAATAGTTGTGCATCCTTGGGAGTTAGATAACTTCACTGAAAGCAAAACTATGTATTTCCTACAACATGAGATGGATATAGTTTGCAGTAGTTGAAAATAATCTTACTGTAGGTAATACAGCTCTTTGCATATCTACCGAGTTTCTCTTAAAACTGAACATCAACCAGCAGATCTTGTTGACTCCAGCCTACTCTAAAAAGAAATCAGAATATGACAGGTTCTGTAGGAACTCCAGGCTGAACAGGCCAGTCCAAAGGCTGCAGGTGTGAGTCCCACGATTGTATCTTTCCATCATGGATTTCCTTTTCTTTATCTTTCCCATCTCCTTTTTGTACTGCCAGTGGAATGAGCTGATGAAAAATAACCTCCATGATATAAACAACATGAAAGGGAAATTATTCATCTCCGCCAAAATTCTCAAGTCCCCGGTGTACAAGTGAAGAAGAAACCAAATCAGCCGAAATATTTTAGTCAACTATCACATAGCACCCTTCTGTAGCTTCATACTAATGCTCGCAATGCAAAACAACCCCAATGCAAACCACCCAGACAGAAGAAGCACTTAACATGGGACATTTCACAGCAGCCCAGGTTATAGGCCTCACCGTGACTTGGAACCAATTTATGACAATTGCCTGTGATTACACATTGCTGGGGCGAGTGCCATGCGGATGATAGGATCACGCACTGGTTGTCACGTGTGATTGTAACCAATGTTCCTTGCCGGGCTTCCCAGAGAGGATTATGTCTTGTCTGCTGGCAGGCCCGCTACAGAACAGAGAAATGTGTGTGCAAGCAAGCCCCTCTATTCCTTTCTTTTTCTTTATTATTGAATACCCCACCATCTTCTTGTATTTTCACTTAAGAAAAAACTGGACTTTGTATCAGGGTTAAAAGTCCGTGTTTTTATAGGACATTGCTGTGGTTGTTGAGTAAAACCAGTCATGTGCTTTATAGAGGTTTTAACATGGAGAAAAGAAATGTCTACGCTTGCAGTTTTTGGATGTAACAAACATATACTCTGTCTGAGGCTTAAGCACATCACTTGAACTATCTATTGTTTTGTTTTTGCATGTTTTTAACCTTTTTTTAAAAGGGACCTAAAAGATTGTAATCATAGCAATAAGTACTGGGCCAAAAAGTGGGTTTCCGGCTGTAAATATGTCTCCAAAGATTTCTGCGGTTATCTTTTGTCTGTCAAACACCAGTTACTGTACGCTGGGAAATGATCATTACCTCACGCATGCACACCTGTAAACAACAACTGCTCTCCGCTGGTGTGTGGTAAGGGCACGAAAGTTAATAGTAGGATTTACACAGGCCATCCCCACACCGAAGCCAATTGCATATTTGTGACTTAAGAGTCGTACAGATGCATTCACAAGTTCAACACAGTTTTATCTTTTCCTCCTATTAGATAAGGATAATGTGCGTTCATATTTTTAGAGCATATTGGACTGAACAGATTCAGCTGCTGCAGAACCAATAACTCACAAAATGCAACATAAATGTGTGAGAACTTTCATTTTCACAATACAGACAGCGTTTAACGATGCTGTCATTCTAACCGCACTGTGCACATCTGTGTTGGCTTTCATTCTTCGATTTCATCATTCTCAAATTCAGAGCTTAATACAGTCAAAGCACTTTCCAAGAACTCTGTTTTGCTGGTCTCCTGATCTGTGGCTGACAGGCTGGCGGAGGTAGAGGCTTGTGTTAGTAAGTGATGATGACGTGGGGAAAATCAGTAGTGAGGATCATTCTAGCAACACCAAATACATCTCTTGTAGAGGTCTGCTTGTGCAAGATGGACTAATTCGAATAAGAAACATTCTTAATTGAATGCACACTAAGGTACGCACACACCTGTACACTTTGACACAGGTACATTCACTTGCATGAATGCAGTACAATATCTTTTTCCAGCTGCCATACTCACCCTGGGTCAGACTGAAGTCTTAAAGGACTCCATAGTCAACATAATGTGACCAAAATAAAGCTTTTGAAGGACTGTTATTTCTGCAAAGAACAGTTACAGTTCAAACACTTCTTGCCAGTTGACTGTCAACACAGATGTGGTGTGTGTGTGTGTGTGTGTGTGTGTGTGTGTGGGGTGTTTGAGGGAAAGAGAGACTTTCTGAATGAGCTGTGTGGAAAGAGGTTTATTGAAAACTGTTAAGTCTTCTCTCTTTTCTTAAAAGATTGAGAGAAAAAAGAGGTGAATTGAAGGGTCGATTGAAGAAACCAGTGCTGAACCAGTCGAGATTTATAATGGGCAAGTCAATAACTTATCCATTAGAATCAAAAGCCAAAGGCACTGATGCCTAAAGTGGGGCTCTCTCCTTCATGTGGCCTCCCACAAGTGATGTTTCAAGAGAAAGGGACAAAAAAAATGATGTCTTAAATGTATTTAAATGGGGTTGCTAATTACATTTAGATGATTCTTTCGGAGCAGGGACTTATTATGTGACTCCTAAAGAAAGCAACCTTGACATCTATGGACATATGCACTGAGAGAGACATGCTACATCCTTTTATCCTTACACAAGCCTTTTTGTTTGAACTCGTCCATTCTGACCAAGTCTCATTTAGATTGTCCTGAGATAACGTCTGACCCTGAACCAGCTGAACAGACGTTGAACATGAAGAAACACGGCCAGTAATTGAGCCACACAGAGCTTTAGTGGGGTCACGTACACAGTGACCTATGACTCAAGTCTTGACTAATTGCTGACAGAGATAGATGGGGAAGCTCAATGAATCACTAGAAAGGGTTACTGTTTTGTCCGTTTTTAAAGTATGGCTGCAGCCCTTGAGACTATTTGTCAGCAGACAGAATTTATAGCTGATACATTAAAGGCAGTATAGGTAGATTTAAATATGTTTTGTTTGGGTCTCCATAAATGGTTTAAGTGCATACAATCTAATACAGAAGGTTGATAAAATAAAATATTGCTGTGAAGCTAATGACACTTTATGTTTTGCATCTAGTCAGGTTTGATCAGAACACATGATGCAGACTACTTCCTGAGACCTGTACCAAGCAGCCTCGCTCAGACAGAGAACTTTACAGCACCCTCAAGCCATCAGCCGCACATCCTCTACAAGAGCAAGACAACGGCCCGGGCCGAGCGTAGGGGTCAGGGGCCTCAGGCGCTTCAGGAGAGATCAGCCGATTCAACTCATCACAAATCACACGGACACTCCGTCTCCAAGAGATCCACAAGCTCAATGACAGAACCCATGGAAAGCCCAGTAAACGGAGAGCAGCAAAAACAGCACCATGGCAACAACAGAGGCAGCAGACATGGTGACCAGGTGGAGCATCATCATAGCAGCCATCACCATGAAAACGACTACAGACATAATGAGAGGCACAGGCAACACTTCTGCGGGAGAAGGAAGAAATGTATGTAAGGGCCATTTCTCATTCTAATCCTCATGTAGCAAACAGCATTAATACAACCTAAGATTTTATCATTAGGTTAATCTACTGTAATGCACTTTGTCCTACCAGGATCTTTTTTAGTATGTAACAAAATATGTTGCTCTGAAAATGACCATGTAGTCCTATTTGCCCCTAACAGTCCCTCAAATAAAATGAATGTTTAAAACTTAAATAATAAAGTTCACAGCTGGACATATATCTCATGTTACACATGATGTATATGATGCTTAACTCTCCAGATGTAACTTAATTAGTCGTTTCGAGGAATTATCACAGCACTTACGGTGTCAGTGAGGAAAAACAAAGACTTGCTTAGCATAATAGCTCTATTTATTGCCATTCCCATTTAGCAGTCAATCTCCAAGTATTGTGGTTGGTTCGTGTAAGCGGAGACACCATCATGAATATGTCACCATATTAATTGTATCGCAATGAATGCCGGTATTATCATAAGTGCTGCAAAGTTCAGTGATTGCATGAACAACTTTAACAGAAAGTTCAACACGACGTATAATTTTTTATAACTTGCTTTACATTTGATACATTATGTGCTATTGTACTGTCATTGACCCATTTTTACCTCCAGAGAAGTATTTTTTACTGATTAAATCAAAGGCTCAATTTCACATATGCGCATTTTTATTCCTATAATCACTCGATTGAAACGTTTTGTAAATTTCCTTTGGAAGTTATCCTAAGGGTGGGAACCAGCTGGAGGAAGTTTTGATTGGTATCTCGCATGATGAAACAAAAGTTTCCACTTAAGAATATTATCTTGTTAAGTTATTGCCGACTTTTTTGAGGTAATGTGTGACATAACCTGTGACAGGTTTGATATCCATGTTACGCTATTATAAATGTTAGCTTTGAGAAATTACCACAAGATCAGATAACATTGCCGAGGTCACCGGGGTCACTTGTAAGAGAGGCAGGCAGGAACCGGACTGGTACCACCATCACCCTTCAGAACCACAGCTGTCTGTCCCCTGTGAAAACACACCAATGTTTACATTCCCACAGGATGACATCACTGAACACCTGTGCCATGTTTCAGACAAAAAAGCACTTTGGTGGCTCACCTGCTTTCCGCCTATGTAAGCAAACTTTCTAGTCTTTCTTGTTTATCACAGCCAGGCAGTGATGGGCGAAAGTTTTGACAACCTAAGAAAACAAAGATGAGAAGATTAGAGGTGATATTGTCACATCTTACAATACTTTAGTTATTGCTTTGCTTTGACTTGTGTGTACCATTGACCTCATATCAGAGAGAAGAAGTGGACATGGCTGTGTGACGTTTTTTCCCAAATGCAGAGCAACTTCAAAGAGTTAAAAAAAAAAGGCAGAGATGTGCATTTGATGTTAAGCGTATGTCCAGTTTATCTGAGTCACATGTTCACTTAAAGTGCTGACAAGTTCCCCCTCAGGAACAGGAACAAACAGGGAAAAACAGGATCTAATCTGTGACACACTGACATATTTCCAGTCACCTCTTAAAAATCCCCATTATTAACAGTTTGAAAAGTGAATTAACACACATAAAGGTGAATATTTGAACTCATTTTTATTTCTTATTATGAGTCGAGGTTTGGCTCCAACACTATGAAACATTTTGCTATGTCTACAAAATCTCTGAAATTACTCAGGTATGTATTTGGCAACTGCACTGATGACAGAATGTATCTGTTTTTGAGTACGCAGAGCTCATACAACCATCACACAGAGAATATTCAACTCGCTAAATGCTGCTAATTTACAGCCATATGCTATGGTTTTACACTTTACTTTAAGGTACTGTAACAAACAGACCGCCAGATTCAACAACAGAAAAAAAACTCATTTTGCAGTATATCCATGACATCAGATCATGAAAGAAACAGTATAGTAAATCATCCATTAGTTTTCAGCTTTTTGCCAGGATCACTGGCTAACACTAGAAGACAAAGCTATTTTCTATATGTTCATTACAAATATGACACAACATATAATCACCTGTGGGAAGGAGGTGTTGCATATTGTAATGGGTGTTGTAACAGATATTAAATTGCCATTAGGCCTATATGCATTGTTTTTTCTTTAATAAATCAGTAGCAACCCACAACACACTGAAAAACAGTTTGTTCTGAATCGTCTTGACTCTGCAGCCAGTTATTGAATTTTCTCTTTCCTGTTTTAAACAGACATGCCAAAACCTCCTGAAGACGATGTATTTGTTCTACCCGATGAGTACAAGTTCATCCCCAGAAACAAAAGAGCCGTGCTGATGAAGAATCAGGTCAGCCAGAGGCTCAACGTGGAAATGCTAGTGGTCGTGGACAAGAAGATGATGGACAACCATGGCCATGAGAACATTACCACATATGTTCTTACTGTGCTTAATATGGTGAGGACAGCCTGATGATAAGTGACGCACTTGTATGAGCTAAAAGATAAAACAAAAACAGAGCTGTATGGACTTAAGTGCAATGTATATTAAGGAATTATTCCTTAATATTTGTTTTATGACTGAGTTTCAACCTGCACAACATTGAGATATTGCGATACACTGGAAATGAACGTTGAGTATCTTAGCATGCTAATGTTATGTGGCTAGATAATAGCTAGCTGAAACTTGCCATGTGAAGTTGCTGCAAGATAGGGTTTATAACTGCAACAATAGATACAAACATATTAACCAATCTGTGCAACAGGAATAGGAATTATTATTTTGAAGTAATAGCAGACGTATAGTAGCATTTATCTCAAAGTACTGCTGTTCTTAAGCATGTAGCCACATGGAGTGTTGCTATGATGGCAATTAGCAATTTTGTAAAGTTCAGCTTTATGATAGAAAGAAGAACTGCAATGCATGAGTGAAATAATACATATTATTTTAAGTGGATTTAACAAAAGTTCAAGAAAGCCTTCATGTCATAGAATGTTTTGGCATGTTATACCAAAGCTTAATCCTGACTTTAAAGTAACTCTCAGTTTTTGTCATTATATTACATGTAAAGGGCAGTATAGATTGACTTAGAGGTACATAAATGAATTTAAAGTTTACAATAGCCCAGGGTCAAGTGAGAAGGAGCATATCTAAACACATGAAACTGATAGGGTGAGATCACAGTGTCTCCGGCTTCTCAGCTGATCTGCTAGCAGATTCCGTCACCCTCGTTTTGCTACTAAATGACTGACTGACAAATCCAAAGATAATCCGTCTATTTTGAAAACACAGTTCCCTTTAGTAGAAACCAAGCTGGAGCGGTCACAGCCCGCCTCAGAGGAGTCGCCTAAATACGGTATGGAGTTTCACAGAAAACACCCAAGCCCCTTCTCCTCACATGCCAGGTCTCATGGGTGTTGAAAAAAGTGATTTAATATTTGCTGAGAATTAAATATGATATGCCTTCAGAGGATATTTTCAGATTTATTTTTTCTGTGGCAGAGAAAAGGTTTTTTTAGTTACTTATCTTAAAAAAACATTTCACATTTTGTAACACAAAACACTGAAACTCTATGGAAACTGGTGATTGTTTCTTTGCTGAGACAATTAAAACAATCTGTTGAATTGTGCTTATCTTAAATTCTGTCAAACACTGGCAACTAGGAGATCTTAGCTTAAGTAAGTGGTTTTGATTGCCTCTTTGACCTCCAAATTGTGCTCCAAATCGGTAACAAACCACGGCCATGTGTCTTCCCATGAGTCAGGTCAGAGGAAGACCAAACATCGGGAACATAAGGAACGAATGAGAGTGTTCCTGAAAGGGGAAAAAGAAAGGCTTAGTGAGTGGCACCTGAGGTATTCATAGGGCCCGAGAGAAAGACAGAGCGCGAACAAGAGCAATAAGATCAGGAGTCCATTTTCAAAGCCAAAACTGTTATGATTGATGGTCAGATATCCGTGTGAGTATGAGATGTTGAATTGGAAACAGCAGTTGTGGCTGTCAAACATCACTGATACCATCAAAAGGAGTTTAAGGTGTTATTTCTACAGGAATGTCAAGGTGTGTTCCCTCATTCATTTGACACAGACCTCTCTATTGTATGTGTCCACCTGGCGCAAGAAGTAAGAGATTAGAAATAAAGCTATAATGCTTAATTCAGTGACTCTTAGCTTGATCAATTAGTAAAAATAAAAAGGATGTAGCGTGTCCAAGGGACACTTTGAAAATATAATTCAGTAACACCTTATGCAAAGGTACACAAATGACATAGCTTCTTAGCATGTACAAAAATGCATAAAGCACTCGCTAATGCCTTATTCAGAAAGACTTTAACTTCAGACTATGCCATTAATGTAACTTTAACCTCAAAACCTTCAATATCGATGGCAGAAAGTTTGTAAGTTGTGTGTTAAAAAACAATCTCTGTATGCTTCACTCAGTATAAGGCTTATATTTTGATCCATTATTTGAAGCATAGCATATTGTGATTGTTACCCATTTAAAAAAACGATCATATCGAATAGATGTTACTGGGAACTCTGCAAAGTATATACAATTAGGGAAATATCTTAAGAAGTTTCTGTTAGGGAGTTTTCTGGGGGGGCAGTCAGCATGTCTTTTATTTTGTTGAGACTGAAGTTGTGTCATAGCGGAGGGTTTTAAATAGCTTTATGATACTTGGAAGTGTTAATGACTCAACATGTCCGTTACTTCAAAATAAAACACTTCAATTGTAGTTGATCCAGTCAAACAATCCAACACTTTTTGAAAACAAAAGCTTTGCCATTTAAAGTTGAATTTGCAGGATGCCCTCTTCAGGTTAAACTGTGCATGCTTTATACAGTTGATATGGGTATATAAAGCTTTTAAGGACAGACTTTAAAAAAAAGTGTGAACCTCTATTTTACCAGTTTTCAAAGTCGTAGAAGAAACATTACCCTTCTTGTTGCAAACTTTGACAAGTTGATTGTAGTCAAATTCAATAATTTTGTCTTCTGTGTGTTGTAGGTCTCCAGTCTCTTCAAAGACGGTACAATAGGGGGTAACATCAACATCGTGATAGTGGGCCTCGTGCTTCTGGATGAAGAGCAGGTGAGCACCACAAAGCACCATAAGCACTGTGGTATTAAAAACCTTCATGTTCTCAAAGAGCCACCCTCTTCAATCTTTGATTATTTGTTGCATTTTTTTTTTTTTTTTTTACATTTTATTTATTTATGTATTCATTTATGTTATGGATGAAAATCCTCCTCTTGAATGGCTTTGTTTTTCTATGGTCTCTAAGAACAACAAAGTACTTAAAATGTAGCTGAAGGGCATGCTATATACGGACCATTTGTTTGTTTATTTGTTTGTATGCCTGAAGGATCAGTTCTCCTCGTTCTCCCTGAGATTTTCCCGCAGTGGTCCTAACTACTAAGCACTTTTACGGTGGTTAATTATAGGGTATGCATTCCCTTGGATCTTTTCCAGATTGAGGAGGGAAATTCTCATAGAGGAGGGGAAAGGTGAGCTTTGGTGCGAGAGAAAGAGAGAGATAAGTAAATGAAAGCAAGAGGGGGGGGTTCTGTCAGGGAAAAGACGCGATTAAGGATTCTGGTTTCCATCCACCTGTGATGTTAAAAGATTTCGATCTTCCTTAAGAGAGAGTATCAGCTTGAGGAATGCCAAATATTGCAAAAATGTCCCAGACACTTGTCCTGCCAGCAAAAACACTTCACATTTTAAATCACTTTCATCAGTGTCCTCGCTCAAACCGACATGTTGTCCTTCACTTTAGCCTGAAGAAGAAGGTTATGCCATTTCATTTGACTGACATTTTTCTGAACGATAACACCGTTCCGCAGAGCTTCCTTCCATAAAGACAACATTACCTCTTTTAATCTGCTTTATCTCACAGGATGGTTTGGTGATCAACCACCATGCAGACCACACACTGAACAGCTTCTGCCACTGGCAGTCAACGCTGGGAGGCAGGGAGGGCCAACACCACGACCACGCCATCCTCCTCACAGGACTCGACATCTGCTCGTGGAAGAATGAACCCTGTGACACACTTGGTATATCTTCTTCTTCTTCTTCTTCTTCTTCTTCTTCTTCTTCTTCTTCTTCTTCTTCTTCTTCTTCTTCTTCTTCTTCTTGGAAAACTGATCCCCAAAAATGAAAGGGCAAGAGGAAATGCTTTTTTGGTAACACCCATTCAGTTTGTCCAAGTCACTTTAACTTTGATGCAATCTGTCCCTATTTTGTGTTTGTTTCTTACTCTTGATATGAATATTTTACTCTCCCTTGCCCTCTGTCCCTCTCTGGGAAGGTGGTCCTGTACCCTGTCACATGGTGTGACCAAGCATCACATCTGCTAAAGCTGATGTTTAAAAATTGCGCATCTCCCAAGATTTTTTTTCACCACCACAGTATCATTCACTTTTGATAATGCAGAAAAAATAATATCACATCCATATGGTGAAAGGGCATAAAAACATGCATGATCAGCTGGACGAATCTGCAACATGTCATTGATGGCTATAGAGAAAAAAGATCTATAGAAAATAACATGCGTTATTGCAGATGGAGTACCGGCAGTGTACTCATACTAACACACCAATCATGTTTCCACTTAAATCACAGAACATTCAGGGCCCTTTAGCTATCATCTGCACAGACCAGGCTCCTCTGCTTTAAACAAACACAGTCATTGTGACTGTATGCCATCTAACAAACTAACAACAGCTTGTTTGTGGTAATGACCATGCAAACACACTGTTGTCTTCCCCACGGTGAGAAAAAAAACGACAATAATGTGTTCCTGTGAAACACAGAGTGACGCACACTCAAACACCCCCCCTCCCACACACACACACACACACACACACATTTGCAAAGAGACACACACTACCTACAAAATCCAGACTCAAGTTTTGACTTCAAAGTGCTGAGGCTAGCATTAGTGCAAATCATTGCAACGAGACCCCAGTTCAAAGGTGTGTGTGTTTGTGTGTGCGTGTGCATGCATGTGTGTATGTGTGCGTGTATGTATGTGTGTTTGTGTGCGTGTCTGTGTGTGCGTGCATGCATGTGTGTATGTGTGCGTGTATGTATGCGTCCGTGCAGTCTAAAAAGAGTAAGCTCTGACTTATTCCCAAAGGTGCAATGCAAAATGACCATTTTTGCTACCAGTCTGTATATAACACAGTTTATTTGCATTACTGTAACAGCCCTATTCCATAATGTTTTCCTCCATCCATCAATACCAGTATAAAATATCAATGATTTAACTCTCTGCTGACACAAAAAACTAAACTAAATGGTAGTTCTCACAGTCAATCTGCCTGTCTTGTGTTATTACGCACATTAGTTATGTACATGAGAACATTACTTTGTGCACTCTTTAACACATGACTTAGACCTGTAAAATAACAAAACACAAGACTAAATTTCCCCTTCAGACACTGAGACAAAAACACTGAGTGAGGCCCCTATGGCTATTATCCTTTTTGATTCAGAGCCAGGGGGGCTGTGTGTGTGTGTAGAAGTAAGTGTGTGTCTGACTGTGTTAAGAGGAAAGAGGCATAATGGGAGCAGAATAGTAAAAGGGAGTTTAATAGACAATGAGAGATATGAGAAAGAAGTGAAGACAGACTCAGGGTGTTTAAAGTGAAGTGAAAGGTGGCAGGGGGATCCAGGAATGTTCCCACAAGATCCCATATTTTAACATCTGGAGGAGGCTTAACCCAGATATGGTGTGTTTGATATTTTCTTAAGCATTCAGTCCAAAGGTAGCCTAAACTGCAATAACTGATGTTATCATTTCAGTTTTTTTTATTTTTATTCTATCTTTGGTTTTGCAGGGTTTGCTCCAATTAGCGGGATGTGCAGCAAGTACCGGAGCTGTACCATTAATGAGGACACAGGCCTGGGTCTCGCCTTCACCATCGCCCATGAATCTGGACACAAGTAAACATCTCAAAATCTCTAATCTACTCATAATGTATGATTTGTTCCGTAGATAATGTAAAAACTGAGCCCATAAAATAACAAAATACTGCATTCAGACACGAGGGGGATGGAGTAAAACGGGTTAACTGTCAATTAAAAATGTAACATCAAAGGTAGATTTCAACAAATGAGACTGGCAGGAAAAGAAAAACAGGATTGGCTTTTATTATAGGGCTTGGAGAGGATAGAGATAATGGCCAGCTATATCGTAATCTCTAACTGCTGCCAGAACCAACCAATCAGGAACCAGGGATGCTGAAAAGACAGACAGCAACACATATACCGTACCCCGGCAGAGGTTCTCGGGCCATCACAAAGTGCAAAATTTGCATAGTATCTACCAACATGTGATTAACTATGATTTTTATGCAATGTTTTTTTACTCTCCTTGTGCAAAAAAATTCCAGTTGATGATGACTTTTCTACTTTAGGTACTCATACTAATGCCTTTCTGTGATTTCTGCTTTATAGTCCTGGTAAGAAGCACATAAACAAGATGACTTTCTTCATTCCACAGTTTTGGAATGGTCCATGATGGTGAAGGAAACGTCTGTAAGAAGTCAGAAGGCAACATCATGTCTCCAACATTAGCCGGACACAATGGCATCTTCTCCTGGTCCGCCTGTAGCCGCCAATACCTCAGCCGCTTCCTCAAGTAGGCAACCACATTTTCCTATTACTCTAAAACGTTTGCTGTGGTGACCAATGCTAAGCGAGTCAATTTAAGAAGCAAAGTGGTTGAGAATGACATTAATGGGTACTGCTTTTTGAAGAGTCTTATTAGGTTTTGGGGACACAACATCACATCCACATGGATCGTTGTTGAGTAATGAGCAAATCCTCATGCAACAGTGCTATTGCAACAAAGGCATAGAGAACTGTATCAGTTTATACAACAAAATTATTAAGGCATGTTTCCCCCCAAAGTGCCTTCAAACATGCATTGTGTTTATATGTTTCTACATGTGTTACTGATAGATGAACATGTGTTGTAGAGAAACATGTCAGTGGGAGATGTATCAGTTACAAATGCTGCTCTGATCTAAAGAGTGCCGAGAGAAAAGCTGCACTAATGTTAGAACTAATATAGGACTCGCTTTATTTTTCTAAATGCAAGGAAAAACAGACCTAATGTGTGTGTGACAGACTGAAATATATAGGTGACATTGCACATGTGTGATATGTGGGACTGCTATTCTTCTGTAAGTGTTGTTTTACAGACTGCATACTGTATGTTCTGTATGTCAAGGAGAAGGTACGGGCAAGGCCGAAAGTTTTGTGTTTGCGCAATGAGTGCATTCTCATGCATGCAGCCTGCTAATCCAAGCGAGGAAAACAGGCATCACAGACATAGTGTCTGGCTGTGTTTCCATGTGATGCATGTGTGAGTGTGCGTTTGTTTGAAACCAGATAACCCACGGCCAGTCCACTCCACTAAATTTACCAGGGTGTTAACCGAACTATCAGGTCTCCCCTCTCAGAGTGGTGGAGACGGACAGTGTATTTCCTCGCTGAGTTATTAGAGCGGGGGTGACCTCACCCTTGTTAGACCTGTCAGCTTTATATTAAACTCCCATCACCCCTGAGGCCACTTGGAGGGGATCTCTGCACAACTAAAGCAACTAGGGGTTGTCTTGCTATATAATCACTACATGATTTTTTTTTTTAAAAAGGCGAAATGCTGCACGTTTTCTTAATTGCAATCAACAGAATGGGATGATATTTGAAGTTTTATGTCTCATTGCGTTAACCAAGACTCCTAAATTATCTGGGTATTTTTCTGCTATGCAGGGGACTGCTGTGTTAGCCAACGGGCTAAACCTCATACTCACTCTAAATCTGCCTCTCCTCAGTCAGCTATGACAGAGAGGTCTAAACAAACTCTGTATAAGTATAGTCAGATACTTTATCTGAGCCCTTTGTCATGCATAACATAGATGGACAATTTTCATGGCAAAGTAAGACCCCCTTAAAGGTCACTTGAAGTTGTTTTTGTTTCTATGGCCACTGGTGAAAGCCATTAAGAATGCAGTGATACATGAAAGTTTGACCCACTTTTCCCAGAGTCAGAAACATGCAACAAAGGACACAGCTTGTTGCTTCTTTTGTGATACAGGTAGATATAACTTTTGAATCTATATGACATGAAATTAGCCAGATGTGTCATATGCCATAGTCATAGCATAGCATAGCAGAAAGACAGCTCGTGTAGTGTAGCTATGAAAAAGGTAGCAAGCATATTTTTCTTGTGATTACAATGAGGCAGGTGGGGTGTTCCTATCTTTATGCTATGCTAGCTGTTGAAACTCAGTCCATCCATCTGTATGTTAGGGTGGTAAAATGTGGAGAGATTTGATTATTACTTGTTGTCTTTCTTCAATGATCACATTTGGAGCTTTCATTTCAGTATTCACTTTGATAAAGTTTGGGTATGTCAGGTGAGAAACCAAAAGAAAAAGAAAAAAAAATCACCTCAAATCTGTGTTTAATATTTCAAGGCTTTTCTACTTTTTTTATTACTTTTTTACTTTTCTTCGTTTTTATTTGCCTACATCTGTTGTCTTATTGTTATCAGGGCTATTGACAGAAAAATCAATGTGTTGCCTCATTACCATTGGGTCTGGAAGAGATGAGTCAGCAGATCTACAGTGAGTCCTTGAAAGAATGGGTGCCTGTTTTCTCATTTATTGTATTTATTTATACCCAGCTGATTATAATCTTGTGGTGTAAACTGCTTACAGCTTAAATTTTGGGAAAACATTTTGTTCTCAGCCTCTTGCAGATCCGTCAGTGAGCACAAGAAGCTGTTTTCAAACAAATCTGTCCTGAGGTCCTGCACATTTTCTACATTGTCCATGTAATTTTATGACTGACTGCCTGTGCTTGCTGACAGGCCTTATTCATGCGCCTGCTGGTGTGTGACCACTGTGAACGTAATGTATTTTTCAGAAACTTTATAATAGGAATAATGTATAATATCAAAATATTGCACTTGCAGAACAGACATTGTTCTCTGTAGACACAAAGGACCCATAAAGCTACAGAAAATCTCCCGTACACACACACATATATATATATATATATATATACATACTCTGCTAAAGCAATCAGGACCACTCACTAACACAGTGAATCCTTCCAACATATTTGCCTTTTCATGCACTTTCCAGAATATTCTTGTATTATATTCCCCCGACTGCAGTGTATAAGCATAAGAACTCTCTGTATAGTAACCAGTGATATCAGTTAACATTGGAAAAACCCCCCGCTGGTGTTAGGATATGAGCGATAGGGGTAAGGATTTTTTATGTCTGTCATAATTAAGTGTGTGACGCATTAAAAACCATTACTCCAAGGGTTTGAGTTTGGCAGCTTGTTTTGTCTCCATGGCAACACTTCACAGTAATAGGGAAAATGGGGAACAATGAAACAGAGGGACTGATGGAAGCCCTACATTCTAGTTACTTTACATTTATAAATGAAGGCACTGAATCACATCTGTTTGACTGATTATGTCTACATTTATTTTATTTATGAACAAAGTTTTTGATGAATTCTCTTCTTTTGTATTGGCCTTTTCCCTATTGGCCTTTCTTCTTCTTGCATCCTCTCATATTTTCTTAACTCTTCTTTTCTATATCTACTTTCCACTCATTCCTATTGTATTCTTCTCTCTTCTCCTGCAGCTCCGCCCAGGCTCTGTGCTTATCAGATGAACCCCGAGCAGTAAAGGAGTATCGGTACCCTGAGAAGCTGCCTGGCGAGCTGTACGATGCAGACACGCAGTGTAAATGGCAATTCGGGGAGAAGGCCAAGCTCTGCACCCTCGATTTTAAGAAGGTAAACAATTATTTTAAAATGAAATCATGCCATCCCATACCATGCTTTAATACTCTCAGTGGGTTTCTCAGCACATGCAGTAAAACAAAGAGAGGCAATGAATAAGTGGAAAAGGGTTGGGTTGCATGTCCTCATTTGGACGGACACACACACATGTTCTGATATTGTAGATTCTCTCACACACAAAAAATAAACAGCGAAAGATAGAATGATGCCTATGAAATACTCACTGGGATAGATGACTAAATATAAACTGGAATGTTGCCAATGGGAATCTCTCCCCAGTGCTCTCCCATTGTCTCATTAGTGCTGATGTTACTCTTTGAGACTGTGTGCATTAGAACAGACATGGGGTTAGAATACTTTATGACCCAGTTAAGCATTTGAGGTTTTTGGTGATCTCACATGTGGATACCCTAGTGCCTCCACGTTCTTTTAAAGAAAGGATACAGTAGATTTTGTTTTAATGAGGTGGAAGTAGATCAACAGCAGGGCGTTGCAGCAGCACAGACAAGAAAGCTCAAAATACACATTAAACAGAATAGATGAGATAAATAAAAATAAAAACAGGGGGTATATACAAGTACAAAATGAATGATGAAGTTAACTATGCAGGGAATTGAGAATTGAAACAGTATTTGCAGAGAATGACAAGATAAAGTGACAAGTGATGATTAAAGTGACTTGGTATGATAAATAGCAGCAAGTAATGTAAACAGCAGAGAGGAGAGGCAGTGTTGTACCACAGTAATGCAGAGTGCAGTTATATAATATAATGTAGTATAATATAATATAGTGCAATATGAACAATATAGTGTAATATAATGAAATGTTATATAATGAGGTCAAACACTCCCTTCTGTTAAGTTGAGGGAAAAAAATACATGGTTTAGGTTAGGAACCTTCATCACTATCAGCAGTTTATCTGAATTGCTAATTGCTGCTAAAGGTTTAACAAAGTATCAGTATTGTAGTAAGAGAGTAATTACTTAGTAAATTAGTAAATTGAGAGTAAGTACATTCTAGGAAAAGCTCTCAAATATATCAAGGTTTATTAAGTATCCTCAACATCACTGGATTTGTTAGACACCAAAATCAAGGTTAAATCAGGACAACAAGGCCTCTATCTCAGGATCCCCATGGAGTAAGGATCCATGCATGACTATTTATCTAACAGGATTTGATCATTTATTTGATCTATACAAACATTATGATGCAAGAGTTAGAACACATCCAGGTACTTTTAAAGAGAAAAGGAGTTGGCAGGTTAGCACATTGTTTTGTTTTTTTAAGTGTCGGCTGCAGTAAGGTACAGTTGTCCTTAATATGCAAAGCACATCATTTCATAAAAGATCATTTGGACCATAGAATACAATTTTATTTTGTGTTGATGATTTTTATGCAGAAAAATGCCCTAAAATGCACCAAAGATT
Organism: Labrus bergylta; assembly: GCF_963930695.1. Classification (NCBI taxonomy): domain Eukaryota; kingdom Metazoa; phylum Chordata; class Actinopteri; order Labriformes; family Labridae; genus Labrus; species Labrus bergylta. The sequence continues at coordinate 6,479,270 of NC_089202.1, read as the reverse complement.
ATTGACTGGATTTCAGCCAACAACATCAGCACATGGTATCCTCCTTAGGCTTCTCTCTTGAACATCGAAACATCCGTGCATTATTTCAGCAACAAGATATTTGATAATTGCTCCCTTGTGGTTTTGTGTTTGGTCTTAAACTATCCTTTCTCATGCACCTGGTAGCAGCAAGGTGTGCAGGAACCCCAGAAAAATTCCCCCAAGCAGCCGTCACGCTCACCGTCTTTCCAGACACTTGTTACTCATAAAAAACACCTCAAGAATCGGCCTCAGCGGTGTCATTCATCCCGTCATGATTTCATTTTTCACAAAACTTTTTGGCAGGCGCCGTCAAGATAAGGTGGAGTTCGACAAGCAAAATGATACTCTCCATGGTGTGTGTGGTTTGATAAACCTGGCATATACAAGCAATACGTAAAGTGATATGTGCTTTTTTGTCCCTTTTCTTCTCTTTAACTCAGTCTCTGTCTCACTCTGTCCATCATTTCCTTCCATTGCTCACTTTGTCTTTTCCTTCCCAACAATTGTATTGCTACAAAAAGGCCTGAACAAGCAAAACAGCTGGACAAATAGGAATTGGAATGGATTCCATGGTGGTTCTTGGCAGAAACAAGCAGAGGCCGAGGTTCTTGTCAGCTTCTGCACTGGGTTGTCAAAATCTGAAATAGCCATTCAGATAGTAATGGAGTGGACAAGTAGCCCGCCTTGTGTCTCAGACAATGTGCTCCCATGTGAATCTTTTAGACCAATGCTGAGAAACAAGGCAATGACATCATAAAGGCTTGGCTATGCAATTAAACACTTTGATGTCATTATTTTAATCACTGTTTCCTCTGTTTATTTCCTTTTTATTTTTGTTAGTCAAATGAAGTGTTGGAAAATACTGATTGCAAATTCTTTCATTTTATTTGTCTGTCATCATATCACACAAATGGGTGTGTATTTTTATGTTCATTCATGCATTTCATTGCCTATGGGATAATGTCTTGGACCAGATCGCATGATTTTTTTTTTTATGCCTTTTTTTCCTCAAATATTGTTATCCTAGCTACTGAAGCATAAATATTTGGTGCTGCACACTGATCGCTAGCCAAAGATTGTTATTAAGATGAACTCTATTTCAACACATCATGTTTTCAAAGCTCTCTTGTGGGCGATTAAAAATGCAGTCATAATTCATCATCTGATCTTTTGCTAAATGTGTTTACAGTTGATGAGATGGAAAAAAAAATCATCCTGCTTCTGAAATAAAGATCAGAAAAAAAAACATGTCAGTATACATTTTAACTTGCTCTTCATCTAATTTTTCCAGGATATCTGTAAGGCTCTGTGGTGCCACCGTGTTGGGAGGAAGTGTGAGACCAAGTTCATGCCAGCTGCTGAGGGCTCTGCCTGTGGACCTGATATGGTGATTCAAAAAGTGTTGTCGTGTGTGTGTGTGTGTGTGTGTGTGTGTGTGTGTGTGTGTGTGTGTGTGTCTTTGTGTAAAAGGTGTGGGGGGCTGGGTGGTACTATCAGCAGTTTTGTCACCTCAGGAGTAAAATCACATGGCTCGCATGGGAGCCATCACTTACATGGGACTTTTTCATTCACGGCCTTTGATGCAACTCAAGTAGGCACACCAAGGAGGTATCTAAAAGCTAGCAGGGACACGTAAGCTTCCTTCAGGATGTCATTAATCATGTTTCAGGCAATAAAAGAAAGAAACATGCTTTTCCTACATGGGACAAGGGATCACAGATCATCACTAAGATAACTTTTGCCGTTGCAACACGAGCAAAATTGACTTTTCAGCTGATTCGCCTTTGTGATAGCTTAGAGCTGTTTAGTTAAATGTGGACAGCATGTGTTTTTTTTTTTAAATGAGTGTTGCCAGCAAGCTGCTCCTTTCCAACATTTAACCAAATTAAACACAAATGAAAGACACCAAACAACAGCCTTTTTTTTTTGCAAACAGTTCTTTGCAGCTTCGGTGAAAATGTCCCCTCCAGCAGACCAACACAATTCAAACAAGAACATTGGAAGTGACAGCTTTCAGATGCTGCACAAACCAGATGAAGTGAGTCAATTCTGAGTGGATCTTCCCTTTAAGGCATCAGTCGCTACACAGATTTTTTTTTTTCCAATGTACTGCTCAGTATTATCAACTGTGTGACATTCAGTTAAAAGTATTTATTGCACACAGATATCTACTCCAAGGGATACCACAGACCTCTAAGTGGGTAAATTGCACAATCAAGACTCGTAGTATTTATAAGTCGAACCGGCTAGATTCATGGGCAAACCAGTATAAAAAGTCACATTTATTGGACATTTTAGTGTAATGCTTGTACTCCCAATTAATTTGGTTGTTTGAAGACAAAAAGCCTTCAGCTGACTGACGCTGCACTTTTCCCAGCATCCTTATTCCACACTCATGTCCGTGTCCCAGTGCAGAGCAATAAATCAAACCGTAAGAGAGATGCTTGGACTGACTATATTACATTTTATATTTCAGTTCATTTGAGTTCAGTGTCAGAAAAAGCCTCTGTTTTTCAAAGGTACAACTCTCTTTCTCCATCAGTTTACCTCAGGGAGCAGCTGCGATCTGTTTGTTGCTGACATGGCGAAAAAGAAAAAAAAAAGATCCCATTGGAGTTTGAGCCAAAAAGCAATCTGTGCTCTATATTTATTCTTTGTTTCTTTCACGTACTTCTTTCAAGATGATTCTCCCCCAAGGCTCGCTCTCCTCTTACCCTCACTCCCCCGACAGCCCCTCATCTACATTTTCTTCTCAATATATTGGACCTGATGGTTTAATCCCGCCCTCTGCCTCGACGGGACAATTAAGTGAACACAAACAATGACAGGCCCACTTCGGAATCCGTGGCACTCAGCCGCAGGGGGAAAACTGAGGGGAAATCAGCTGTTCTAGCTCTTAGTCAAGGACCAAGATTAGTTAGATGGGTGTGTGTGTGTGTGTGTGTGTGTGTGTGTGTGTGTGTGTGTGTGTGTGTGTGTGTGTGTGTGTATTATGGCTCATGTGCAGGCATGAACACACAGTGAGAAGCGGGACAGCTGACTATATGCCCCCCCCCCCCCCCCCCCCTCAATGCTAATGCGTTCGTGTGTGTGTGTGCTGGCAAAAAGGTTCCTGAGATCACTCCAAGCCGAGCAGAGGAGTATACTGTGACTGATGTCATCTTGACATGTACAAATCCAGATCAATCCTGTGCCAGGAAAGTGATTGTGACATAATGTTGCTTTAAGTGAGTCTACATTTTGTAAAAAGTATTCTCAAGTTACATTTAGGGATTTTGAGCTAGTTGCTTCTTAGTTTGAAACATGTGACATGTTGGCTGCTTGATGACTCAGCCTTTTTCTGGGGACAAATCACGAGTTTAAGATGTATGAAGATTTGTGTGTCCTGTACTGTCTCCATCACCACATGCTGTAAACAGCGAGTTATTTGAATAAACTGTAATTACATGACTTGCCATTTGGTTTGAAATCTTCCTCTGCTTCGCCTGGTGGGAAAACATTTGGCGATGTTCATGTGTGGAAAGCACTCTGTACAACAATGAAGTTCCTTTCTGAAGTGTAAAATGAAGCAGCTGGTGACCTCATACTTAATTTATCTGCATAAAACCAGTAAAAGTTAGTTATGGCCTTATTGTGAGGTCAATTTGCCTCAGAGAGAAAAAGCCTGCATGTTCCAATTAAATTCTTTTAAAAAATGAGAGAGACACTAGTATTTATGAACAAGTCAGAGAAGGGCTTACAGACCAACCTTAAGTTGCTCTGCACTGAAAAGATGTTAAAATGTTTTTGTATTATTTTACTTTAGAACAAAGTCGTTAGCAATTTTTTTAAAAGGAAGGAAACTATACTTTTTTAAAGTTTGTAAATTACTTTTAACTAAAGGCTGTCAGCATTACCTAGTTAATCACGATTAATTAAGGTCTGAAATAAAAATAAACATATCAGTTTTTAAAAAATATTTACGAATCACATGCTATTTTGTCCCTTCAGGCGCACCGTGGATAAGTCTCTGCAGTGTCTCACTCTAGTCACAGGGATAGAAAACAATAACTTTTCTTTATCTTTGAATGTCTCATTTCACTTTCAGACAGTTCAGTTGAGCTGTTTTTTATTTAGTTTTACAATGTCCTGTTAATGTTGTAACTTTCGATCTACAAGAAGGGCCTTTCTTTATTTCAGAATAAAAGCAGGGTTGAATTCAAACAGCAAATAAAGTACGCTCAGCTTAGGACAGTACAAAAAAATCTGAATAAAAGCCTTCATGTCTTTTAAAATGCGAAATAATGAAATTTTAAACATGTGATTAAAAAATGCAATCAATGACGATTAACTATAGAAATTTAGCAATTAGAGAAATTAAAAATAATAATTGCTTGACAGCCCTACTTTTAACTCTTTTTCCTCCAATATACTGCTTTTAAGGAGGAAAACTGAATTAATACAAATATAGCTGTATAAAACAATGGTTGAGTGTATTTGTTGTAGGAGAAGATCCTTGTCGTTTTTCCACATTGTGGTTGTGTTAGATGATGACGGCTCGAGGTAGAGTCTGACTAAAGGGCAGTGCAACAGGAGTTTCACTGATACATTGTAAGTACGAAACCAGGACTGCAGCAGGAACTTTTGGGTCGCAGTTAATCTTGATTTCTGTTCAGATGAACATATTTTTGTTCACCCATATGGTGTGACAGAGGCTCCATAAAGAATAAGCAAGGCACAGTCCATTAGAAAGACTACATATTTGAAACATTCATGGCTGACTTTCCTGGTGTGTCTCTCTCTTTCTTCTGTTTCCCTTTTTCTCCATCATAATCCTTGGTTTCTCTATCTTTCTCAGTGGTGTCGTAGGGGCCAGTGTGTGAAACAGGGTGATGAGGGCCCGAGGCCCCAGCATGGCCACTGGTCAGATTGGTCTTCTTGGTCTGCCTGCTCAAGAAGTTGTGAGAGCGGAGTCACCTATCGGGAGAGGCAGTGCAACAACCCCAGGTAGAGACACACACCATAAGAGTACCTGTGAAGCACATACTGCGGCACTTGTTTGTGCAGATGAGAGCAACAAATGAAGCTAAAGCCAACACCAGGAAATACATTTGTCTTAGCTGCTCAAGAACATGATAAACCCTTCATTTTATTTCCTTATCCATACATAAACTAAATGCATAAATGCATAACATGTTAAATTTGTGGTTTTGCAATGAATGATGTATAGTATGTACACCTGGGAGTAGTGACTTGGTACTTTATAGCCTGTTTGCCAAAAAAAACTTGTAAGTCAGCATGTTACTTCAGCAAAAATGATGAATTTTACTTTCTTATTTGTGCTAATTAGTAGTCTACAGGTGGAAAAGCGAAAGCAAATTAAAACAGCAAGCGGTGATGAAGGGCCCTCGCCCCCCTGTGCATGTCGGGGTGTGTCGCGACCGCGGGGAGCGCAGCAGCAGAGACATGTGGCCAAGCAGTGGGCTGAGCAGATCGATTTGTGTGATAGTCGTAGTACTGGCAAGTTCAAACAGGCAACACTATAGGTTTACAGAATATTTAAATGCAGAGCTGTTCAGGCAGGCACTGTCATGATGCAGAGCTACAACGTGTGCTGCTGCAGTGGCGTCTTTAGGCGTTTTCACTTATGCACTCCTGAAAATAGGTAGATCATATGCATATGCCGGTCCACTCATGTGCCGAGGCAGATTGGCACTTGCCGGCACATGCTGCATATGAGTGTCATACAGTATGCCGTTCTGGTCCACTCATGTGCTGTGTCAGAACGGCACATGCTTTCATGATCACATTTCAAGCTATTAAAACTTGATCCATGCAAATAAAGAGCTCAAACCCAGGTTCACCTTAAGCTGACTTTGTTTTGTTGGTTGCGTTACTAAAGGAAATAATTTGAACCACATCTTAAATTTGACATTTGACTTGTCACTCCTGTGATTTTTAGCACACAGAAGATTTAGTAAGTGACTACACTTTGGTACAGAAGTAGTCTGCACGGTTTGTGATGACTTGACTCAAGGCAAAGAGTATATTAAGACACGTGATTTAAATGGTGAAGATGGCTCACATGGGTCTCTCACTTCATCACTTATCTGTTCACTTAGTCTGCTACTCATCAGTCACTCAGGATTATTTGTACAGCCAGTCAGTAAGGGGGCCCTACCCCGAATGCCAGGGCCCCTTCTTTATCATGTCATGCCAAGATCCTGACAAGTGGCGAGTTAAATTAGACAGAGAGAGATGAGCAGAAAGGGTGAGAGAGAGAGATGAAAAAAGGAAAGATGGCAGGGGTTTGTGAGAAAGAGAGAAAAAGAAAGAGATAGAAAGGGGGAATGAGGTCTAGATAGTTGAAAGAGAAGGATTTAAAAAGAGAAAGATGAAATGCAGAGATATGAAGGGAGAGAATCTGAGAGCGAGAGAGGAGGAGATAACTGACAATATGATTGGAGGGGTTAAAGAAAGGTGTAGTTGTCCCACAGAGGGGAATTCAAAGAACATTGCCCAGGGATATACACCTGTGATTGAAGAGGACTTTCGACAGACACATCACACAGCCACATGCAGACTTACAGTACATTTTAGTCATGCCAATACACAGGCTTATAACAAAAATGTGTGTGTTTGGAAATTAGACACACAATTTCACCTCACTCAGATCAAAGACTTGGTTCATCAGATGTTCATGTTAAGTCATTGCAGTTTATTGTTTCATTTGTTAAACATTCTTCCAGAGCCAATAGAAACGGTGCCTATTATACTTCTTCTTCAAGTCCCATTAAAAGTCTCTATTTGGCTTCCAATATGTTTATATCGCTCATGTCATTTTGCAGAATGACAAGGAGTCAATGGAAGGTTGCTTGTAAGTGTATAAATGCAGTCTAGATGTAGAATTCAAATTAACCTATTAAAGGAGATCTATTATACTCACTTTCACCATTAATTATATCAGTCTGGGACACCTATTGAGTAGAGTTGCTAGATGTGTAGCTCAAAAACCTCTTTATTTATCTTGTACTGGTGTTGGTAAAATCCCTCCTTTCAGCCTCTGCCTACAATGGTTCATTTCAGCTACTGTCTCTTTAAGTCCCCCCTCCCAACGTGTCCACTTTTCTCTGATTAGCTAGCTTTGTTTGAAGTTGCAGAGAAATTTGAGTGAGCTTCCAGGAGGCGTGTCCTTAAAAAAGCTGCCGGGGATGGGCATGTCCTATAACTTTGCTCCATGCTTTGCTCTAATACGTTGGCAAATTCTTGTAACGCCTCCGACAGAGCCGCCGGAAACCAGGGATCCAGCAATTAAGCCAAAAAGCAGTGTATATTGTATTTTTAAAAAACTTCGCTGAAGTTTAGTATGGACATCCAACATAGTAACAATGTATGTATGTATTTAAATACAGATAAGAATAATAGATCACCTTTAAGAATGCAACAAAGTGTGTTTTTTATGAACTGGTAAGGTCAAATATAAAAAGAATGAACAAAACAGAAACACAACAAACTACAATAGAGACAACGTTTTTCACTCTTTATCTCATACGCTTTGAATATTTCCAGTATTCTTACAAGAGGGTTTGTGCTACACATCTGAGACATGCCTCAGAGATATTTATTGTTCTTTACTTCTTTTGTATTTCAGTTATTTCTCTGTATACTATGTGAATCAAGAATCCCCTTACCTGATTTCATTTGAAAGTGCTTGGGAGCCAAAATGTTCAGTTTGTTTTGTATTTTCTTTTCTCTTTGCCTTTTGAAAATGCGATGAATATTGAAAGTACTAAGACTCAGACCTCAAATATAACACTTTTAAATAAACCTGTTGCATTGTTTTTCAAATGATGTTCAAATATTGTATTCCATTTCAATGAATCAGAAAAAAAAATAAAAAAGCAAATAAAAGGAACACATCAAACTGGTGTAATGTTTTAAGGTTTTCTGTAAAATTGACAGAGAACAACATCCTGAAAACAAATAAATACAGGAGGCAAAAAAAAAAGGTACATTTACTCAACACATCTTTTTTTCCCAAGGCCAACAATTATGTGAAGTAATAAACATGCAATAATTTGCATCAAGTCTAACTTCTCAATTCTCTTCTTCAGGCCTGTGTTTGGAGGGAAGTTCTGTGAGGGTTCCTCAAGGTCCTACAAACTTTGTAACACTCAGGATTGTCCTGCCAACACCACTGACTATAGAGCGCAGCAGTGTGCAGAATATAATAGCAAACAGTTCAGAGGATGGTTCTACACCTGGAGGCCATACACCAGAGTGGATGGTATGATACGTTTTTTTACCTGTTTTTCAAAATGTAAAAAGAAAAATTGAAACGATTAAAGGGAAATTCTAGAGGAGGCTTTTTCATTTCTAGCCATGTCATTCATTGTATTCAACTTTTTTTGTTACCTGTGCTCATGTTCCTCCCAGACCAGGATGTGTGTAAGCTGTACTGCTTTGCTGAAGGCTACGATTTCTTCTTTGCACTGGCCAGCAAAGTTAAGGATGGGACACTGTGCTCACAGGACAGCTCTAACGTCTGCATCGACGGACTGTGTGAGGTAATACTTTGAAATGTCATGAAGTGAGACTGACGAAGAGAGATTTGATTGAAGAATGATTTCAAACGGTTTGGAGATGAGAGTTGAGCTGTACAGTTTAGAGGGGATTTATCAGTTAAAAAACATCAGTAGACACCCTTGCCTTGCTCTGTCACAACCCATTTTTACATCATAAGGAAAAATATGTCAGCGTGTCACCATATTTGGTAGTTTTCAACTGATGTGTTTTATTTTATAATATGATGAAATGTGGCATTCAACGTATACAATGTCAGAAGCAATGATGTTTTTTCTCCCTAGAGAGTGGGCTGTGACCGAGTGTTGGGCTCCACAGCGGTGCCTGATGCTTGTGGTGTGTGCAAAGGAGACAACTCCACCTGCAAGATCTACAAAGGACAGTACACTAAGCAGCTTTACACTAACCGTGAGTTGATCCACTGCTCTTTTGTTTCTTTCTGGTTTTCATTTGAGAAACTGTAGCTACTAGTTCTTTCTTTATCCTCGATGAATTTGATTGCATTTTATTTATTTTCTCAAACACAAACAAAAACATTTCTCCCAGAGTACTATGGGGTGGTGACCGTCCCTGCGGGTGCCCGGAGTATCCGTGTGATAGAACTAAATACGTCCAGCTCCTACCTGGCAGTCAGGGACACACAGAGACGCTACCACCTTAACGGACAATGGACGGTGGACTGGCCAGGAAGACACCCCATCGCTGGAGCTATTTTCGAATACAAGAGACCCTATAACCGACCAGAGAGTCTCATATCAACCGGCCCCACCAATGAGACACTAGTCATAGAGGTAAGAATCGGAGGATCCTGACGGTATTGTTCAATATTTATTATGATTATTTCATTTTTTAAATATCTAAAAACACCCTTTACTTGCTTGTATGGCTGTTAACCTTCTTTGGTTATTTCTGATCACTTAATGGTAGATGTAATTTCATGTATTTCATTTGCTCTTGTTTCTCCTGTAGATCTTGTTGCAGGGCTGGAACCCAGGTGTACGTTGGGAATACACTCTGAAGAAAGCAGATGAGAGAAGAAATCACATAAAACACAACTACACATGGGCTATCATACGCTCCCAATGTTCATTAACCTGTGCGGGAGGTAGGTTTATACATGAATGACACCTAAACATTATATCCTATTACACTTGCGATAGAAATCTGGTCAAAATGTGACTGAACTTGGACCCTTTTAAATGATGCACTAATGAAAAAGGACGGATCACCTTTAGATCTTCAATCCGGCTCAGCATCTAAAGCTCAGTCCAACCTCTGTGATCTATAATCAGGCTTTTAGCTGCAGTTTAAATGGGGATGGGGAGTTTTCCCATCATTAGGGGACATTAGCCGTTTCTGGTGGGGCCTGTTCTAAGGGACACCTGCTATTAAATGCACACATGAACATGCACATATAAGTTAAGCACACAAGAACACGCATGCAAGGCTTTGACCAGTGACCTTGTCCAATCAGAGGCCCTGTTTTTGAACTTGTACCCACACACACAAACATGAAAAAGCTGTTGTAATGACCTGAGCAGACCTTGTGCTTGAAGGTCTTTGTATATGCATGTGTGTATTTGTGTGTCTGTATGCATGTGAACAAAGCCCCCAGTGTAGAGTTCCTATTGATTGACACTTAGGGTTAAAGATCCCCACCCAGGCCTGTTGCAGTCCACCCTCACCACCTCAATGCCTTTGTGTCCTGATTGTAGGCCAAGATGGGTTGGGGGTCATTTGCTTTATTAAAGAGTGTGACTGACTAACGGGCCTGTATGAGTTAAGATGTGCAGATTGACCATGCCTGAGGCCAAATACCAACCTGGGGATCCATGAAGCCAGGATTCAAGTTTCACGTGAAGAAAAAAAAAAGCACTGTTGGCTCCTCATTTGTGGAAGGATTTAACAACAAACACATAAGGGCAATATGAGATGTTTATTAGATTCTGAGCAAGTAAATGTTTAAACCTAAAATTACAAACAGAAGTTAAAGCTCCTGTGAGGAGTTTTAGTTAGGAAACATACTGATGCCTCTATATGCACTACAAAAGCAGAAGATAACATCCGTGAAGAAATTGATTATATCTACAGTGTATAATTGTGTTTGAATGCCTGTAAATGCTGCTGCAGTATAGGTGCCAGACAATGTGATAAACAGAACCCTGCCTAAACAGTCTGTAATACATTGTCTTAGGCAAATATTTGTGGTGAGTGTCTATTAAAAAAAGCAAGATGATGATGTACTCAACAAGATTGGCAAAGAGCCAAAAGTTACCTCTTTGTGTCCACAGGGAGCGCCAGAATCAACACTAACAGAAAGTTCCTCAGATAAACTACATTACTAAAAAAGTAATCAAACTGTTCAAGTGTTGTCATAAGTTACAGAGAATCTCTTTTTTAAAACATGTGAAAGATGTGGTTAGAAAGCATTTTGAATAGGTCTCACATATTCAGTATGTGCTTAAATTTAATAGCTTCTTGACACGTGGCAACAACAAAAGGAAATGCTGTTTTGTTTTAAATCCCAAATATATTTTTTGTCCATGCTGTATTCTTAATGGGAGTGTCTTTTTGTGTCAATAATATACAATGCCGCTCTATATCATCATCTGATTCAACATAGAGAATGTGAGCACATAGTTTTGTTTTAATGGTATTTTATAGCCTAGACACAGACTGGTTAGATTGTAACTGTGAATGAAAATAATAAGTTAATGATGTGCCTAAGTTTAATATTTTGATTTATAACCTGTAGGTCAGATGAGTACCAAGCCAGCATGCTACAAAGACTTGAGAGTGCAAGTAAATACATCCTTCTGCAATCCCCGGTCAAGACCAGCCACTGGACTGATGCCATGCAACACCAAACCATGCCCTTCCAGGTAAGACGCGCTGCTCTTTTATACTGTATGTCAGTTTTGGGTTGGAGGTTAAGGGAAGTGATGGTTACTGAAGCTCATGCATCAGTTACTTATTTATATTATTTATATTATTTATACAATCAATGGATTCTGAGTTGCAATTGTTTCAGTTTTGATACCTGCTGAAAGAATGACTTCCCATCCGCCTCAGATATCTTCTATATATTGTATAGTGCTAATAGCAAACGTGAGCATGCTCAACTAAATCAAGACAATGATTTGAATGGAAATATTCCTTTAAATACACCGTTTCTGTGACTTGAATCACACAACTCATTTATCAAAAACATTTTGTTATGTCAATGATCATTTGTGGCTTCAGACATTTTTCAGTGACCTCATTGATATGTCTGCATTCTTTTAAGCTCTCAACCTGGATATGATTAACAATTGATATTTGGACAGTGCAGACATTTTCCTGGTAATTTTCTGATAAATATTTTTGGATGGAAACAGCCCTTCTAGACTTCAAGGTATGTCAATTGTTCAATTGCTCAGCTGACACGCCCTGGTCTGACTATAGGCCTGTAATGTTCTGTACGCTGTGTGACAGCCAAAAACATTGTTGGCTGTTACGGCTCAACATTCTGTACATGCATGTTCATGCTTGGAACTAGAGGAGACAGTTGTATAGGCCACCAGCCAAATACGTTGATACAGTAACTCAAACTCACCATGCTAACAGGGAGATTATTTTTCTCGACTTTGTCTTAATATCCTCTTTTCTGCGTATGTTCTTTCTGTATCTCTCACCCGACTTCTCCATCTTGCTGTAGTCCTTTGTCTATCTACCCTGTGACCTTTTAACCTTCCATCTCCCTTACCAGTATGACTGCCATGTGTTACTAGTCTACAACACTTACACATCTGTTCTGTAGTTTCTTGACATGCAGTGTCAAAAAGAGCTGTTTATTAGTTGAGTCGATTCTTCCAAACTTCCCACACTATCTCCTCATAATAATAGAAATGAAAGGTGTCAGGCAGCACTGACTGTATTCTCCACCCTTTCCCAGCCTAGTAGAGCACCTGTTCAATGATGATGACATTTTCCCCTCCCGTAAATGAAATAATAACTTACATTTTAGCCCAAACATGTGTTTGAGGAAAATAAGGGGGAGTTCCAGTGTGTAAACTGTGCATGTCTTGATCCAGTTCAGCACGATACCTCACCAGCTGTCATGAATGGTTAGTGCCTTTGTTTGTTCAAGACAGCAGGCAAAGAATTCTGTAAACCTTTTTTCCTGTAGCTTCATTTTGGGACCCAAGCTTATAACATAAAGTTTTCCAAGACCCATTTCTTGGGTAAGAGTTGTTCAGTATACCAAATGCACGACAGCCTGAATTGATGGAGCATGTTTGTGTCATCCAATCATTGGTAATCCTCAGGATTTTCCTGACAATGTTGCACTAGAAACAAGCTCTATAGTCATTTTTAGTTGGGGCCCAATGCAAGAATTTCTAACCTATGACGAGGTTCTGGCCAAGAAGGCTTTTTTCTTGATGTTGTTTAACGTCACTGCTGTCACTTGGAGTGACACAAAGTTCCTCTTGATGATACAAGACAGAAAGCGAGTGGGAGCGAGATCCACTAAAGGTTCTGTGGTTTCAGGGTGTGATTCTGTGGGATCTTGGCTCAGCTAAGTTGGTTGGTCACTGTCTTTACTCCTCACATGCAGGGCCAAGGCAGAGGATAAAAGATCAGTCAATGTGGTCCATTTCTACAGAGCGGACATCATAGGGAGTGGTGCACCCGTTGACAGTCCAGACATGTATGAACACACAGACATAAAGACAGACATAAGGGAAATGTCCGCCCTTGTCTGTGCTGCTCTGGACAGTGTCATGAAGGGTAAGAAACTTGCCAGAGAACCAATCAGTGGAAGACACTCTTTGGATAAAACTGGATTTAATGACACAGGAATTTGAGATTAAGCCACAAAATATTAAAGAAGAGATAAAATATGTTTTGTAGCATTTATGACTGGTAATAAGGCACAACACTAAAAAAAAAAAAATCAAGTCTATGCACTGACCAACAGAGAGGCAGCGAGTCATTCCTGCAGCAGCTGTGGCTTCCTGTGAGTACATTTTGAATGTGGGTTTGGATTCATCATTTCTCTGCTATCAGATCTACCTGATCTCCTGTGCCTTTGTAAATCCTGTAAGTAAAGGTCACCAGTACAAGATACAGAACGGACGCACTATCGGTTTGGTTTAACATTGCTAACTGTTCCAATAGATAATCTAGCATGGTGTCTACACAGGAGGTATAGTATTAGCAACATGTAAGCAGAGCAAAAGGTCACCATCTCCATTAATAATGAGAGACAATCACTGGAATATCTGACGGAGGTCTTAATAAAGATGGAGGTGCCATATTTTTACAATGTTTCACAGAGATAAGGGATCGCAGCTGCAGACCAAATATTCCCATACAAGAAAGTCATTAACCTCTCTATCAAATTCATGGGTTAAATGTTTATTTTCTAGCGATAAATTGTATGTATAACATGGATTCCCTTGAATGAACTGCTGAACAGTTTCAGTAGATTCCTTTCTTCTCGAAGCAGCGTTTAGTTTGAGACTTTTGTCTGCTTCTTGTTGAGGCGTCAATTCCTCCATGCCGCTGTTCTGAATATTCCTATGTCCACTCTTTGCATTGGTCTGAAATTACAGCCAAGTCCTTGCAAATGAAGTGGAGGCTGCTGACAAGTTGTGCGTTGATTTACGAGAAAGCAGCTTAGCTGAGGAAGTGGTCTCATATTGGTCAGTGTGACCTGTGGATGTCCTGAATAAATTCAGTTGTATTGTGTCCAAATGTGACTTTTTCCTGTGCATGCAAAATCTGTTTTGTTATGCTGAAGCCAAGCCTAAAATATCTTTAGAACTGTCGTTACTTCTCCACAATAAAACTCAATGCCAGAGAGGAAAACAATACAGCCTTTTCCCCTTTTTCTACCAGGACATTAAAGCTTCTAGTATTATGATTCACTTCACACAAACTCATGCTTTATGATACCACTGGCTATCAGCTGTTGTCTGGAAGACGGACATACACAAACAAACACAATTTTGTGCAGCTCGCCTTTTGAACACGAAAAAATAATCCCTCCATTCCCCCTCAAACCCCCACACAGGACTACCTCACTGGACTGTAAAATACAATATAACATACATCACAAACGTGCAATATATTTATCTGTATAGTCATTTTACACATAGCTTTTCTTTTTATATCTATTTATATCTGCACCTTATTTCTTCTATGTAAATACTTGCTGCTGTTTTTATCCTGCACTACAACGAGCCAAATGCAACAAAATTTTGTTCTTATCTGTACTGTAAAGTACAAGTTTGAATGACAATAAAGAAAGTCTAAGTCTAAGTCTAAGTAGGAGTTAACATTGACTTTCATTCATTGCAGAGAGCAAACGCAAACAGTTTACCATTAGGCAAAACACCTTTACGCTTATACCTAAATTCACACCTTACGCCTTATCCTCAACCCAGATATATGCAGACTTCAGGTTCTCATATGTTTATAGCTGAACATTTTACAAATAGGTAACAAAAACACCATGCCACACACACACACACACACACACACATACACACACACACACACACACACACACACATATACTTGCAGAATCAGAGGAAGAAGACACTGCAGGCACAGAGAGGAACAGTGGTGGTGTCTGATTACTTTGAAACCCACTCCGATCCAAATTATCTCACCCCCTCATCAAGACTCCTAAGTGACACTTTGTCTACTGCACCCCACCAAAGGAACTGCAGTCCAAAACTATTGTCCAAAACTATTGCTGAATTTTACTGCTGTTTCAGAAATACTTTTCTCAGTATTATGCAGGCCACCAATATTATGTAATCAGCACTGAAATCATGGAGACCCACTTACGTTGCCATTTATCTCATGTGTTATAGTAACCAACAGCTGTGTGAGAGGGGATTTTCTTTTTCCTCTGCAGCATCAGTGTCTGCTCAGTGTGTGTTGTTTTGGAACAGGTATCCTAGGAAAAATCCTGCATAATTACTACCGAGCCATTTCATTGTCACTGACATAAAGTAACGATGGTGCTGACAGGAGACATATATACAGTATATAAAGTCATAAGAAATAGGAAGCTGTGCCTTCCAGAGCTTTGTTAGCTCAGAGGTTTTAAGTCATAGTGGCATGATTGCTGTTCATTGTGTCATCATGTGTGGTAATGTGCTGTAGTCATTCCTGCTTCGTTTCACTGGTATATTCAATAAAAACAGATTCTGTGTAAGCACAATGCAGCTCTGCCAGCTTCACAGATTATCCCAACACAAGCCAAAAACTTCATACAGTTGTGAGTCAAGCAAATGTTATGTTAGGATAGCTACCACTGTACTCCACCTTCAGACCAAACTATTAACTATATGGTTTTTATTAGAGTTATTACTGTTGCCATGGTGTCTTTGTGCTCAACAGCACATCTTTTTAGTTAATCTATAAAGCAGAATTATAGCTCAGCATAAAAATACAGAGTGTAGAAAAAGCCTTACCACTCACTGTTATCTGACAAGTTGACATACATGTTGTAGAACATTACTGTGTATAGGGCTGTATTGCCAAAGAGTCAAATTATCTTATTTTTTTTACACATGCAAAAAGATTTTTTTGAAAATAAGGGTCCAACTCAATGAATGAAGCTCCTTACCCCCTCTTGTGGCCTCCAACAGCAGATGTTGTTGTTCAGTTACCATGGACATTGATTGATTGTAATCAGATGTCCTAGCTAATTCTTTCTCATAGGCTAAATTTACCCACATGGTGGTTGATACAAAGGTGTTACGCATCACACTTCAAAAGTCAAAGACTGACGAGTCAAAGACTGACGAATTAATACAAAGTTAAACAACAATTAAATTAAATTTTAGCCGATGGTCGTTTTAGTATTAAAAATGTATATTGGAACAATTTCAAAATGGTCTCCCTATATATTTATTCAACTAGAAAACCAGAAGACATGCTTTACATTACATACACAATATTACTTTGTAAATAATGTGTGAGAAATTGTATTTGGAGTTTCCTGTTTTTGTGTCATGCTGATAGTAGGCAAAGTAATTATGTTACTTTTGCTAAATGGATTGGATTGCAGTCAGGAAACACAACATTTCAGAAGTGAGGCTGGCACACATCAATTAGCACATCCAGAAATCTCAAACAAACCAGGCTTTATCTGATGAGTCACAGTCTGTGATCACACTGGCATTATCTGATAGACAGAGACAATGACTGTTTCATTTCCAGGTTTCAGGTGGTACTTAGCTGCTTACTCATCCCTAAGGCAACGATAGGTACGACAGATGCTTAATTTCCCTTCAGCTTTAAACATATATACACACACACACACACACACACACACACACACACACACACACACACACACACACACACACACACACACACACACACACAAACACACACACACACCTCTTGTCTGCAAGGTGTGCATCCATTTATTCCTTGAGCCCTCTGTCTTCCCCATACTGTAGTTTATCTTGGTCTTGCTGTCTGCCTCTGTCACAGAGAACCCTTTGAGGTTAATTGTGAGACCTTTTGTCCCACCTCTCTGCCATCTACACACACACACACACACACACACACACACACACACACACACACACACACTCACTAAAGAGCAACAGCAGGCTTGGACATAAGACCTGAGATCTTCAGGCCATTACTGGGTGTCTTCAGCTGTAAACATAACCTTAGTGGCCTAGAGACTTTGATGTGACGTTTTTTTTTTCTTCTCAGTGACATGTCCAACCCTGTCCTACCGTGTATATACAAACACACGCACCCACAAACACTTTCAGACTGATATCACCAAGCAGCCAGCCAAGGATGGCTGTCACTCAAACTGTGTAGTGCTCAGGTTGCAGTCCTACCCGTCTCTCAGCGAGGATTTGTCGTGCTGTGGTTTTATGACAAACATACACTCCTGTCTGCTTGTTTGTCTGTCTCGCTGTCTGTATCATTTAAAAGTCATTTATAAATATACTCAAATTAACATTCCCTTTACACAACATCTCCCTTGCTTCCTCCTGGTGATCTCGTCTGAAATATTGATGCTCCACTCTGCGATCACTTTTAACTTTGCCTGCTTTTCTTTCTGCTACTTTCTCTCTTGTGTGACATTCCAACACTTGCAGAGCCCCACACACACACACACACACACACACACACACACACACACACACACACACACACACACACACCCACGCACACACACCACCCCTATCAGCGTTTACTCACTAATGGATTTGTGTGTTTACTCTGCGATGAAGAAGCAGTGATAATAGTGGCTGTAAAGTAATCTCACAACTGTTTACACTCATCTCTGGGGCCTATCTCTTTCATTATCCACAGCTGAGACTGCTCAGCTGTGCATGTGTGCTGACGTATGCACAAGAGAACAAGGTATTACAAAATTACAGACCTATTTTGTTTGTTTTCAGGAAAATTTGACAGATTGTTAGTGTTGCAATGCATGATATATTGATGTGTAGCTCTTGGGGACTGATAATAAAAACAACAATGAACTTGTAGAATGCAATCAATCTCTTAAGGTCAAATATTAACACTTCATCAAATATGTTTTTACGTTATAAGAGATGCTTTATTGATGTTGCAAAATTCATTCTGTCAGTAAGTGTTATCAGTGCATGATTCGACCATTTCTTTAAAATCTTACGTCTAGATGATTTTATATTACATCTGACCATCACTCTTTCAAAACCTTTGTCATCTGTTGTGGAGTTCCTGGTGGGATCAGGACCCATCGAGCTTTAGATATACAAACCTAGACTTTGAATTTGATTAAAAACATAAAAGTTCTCATATAACAGAGTAAATAATAGGTAATCCATCTTTTTTGCAATTGGCTGCAGTCTAAACTTTCAGGCTGCATTTCCATGCTTTTGCACTCCCAGTTATGATCATTTCCAGATCTCACATTTCATATTTAACGCTCATAAAATATAATATAATAAAGTTACAGTTATGTTGTACTGTTTGGTTTTCTGATTATGAAATTAATTTGTGTATCCTGGTATATTAGAGTTGCTCGTCATGGTGAAATCAACCAGAACTGATTTCAGTTTCACATCTGTCCAATGCATGCCTTGTATTTAGACCTTTTTGTTAAACTAAACTGAAACATATTGCATTTGTATCTTTGCACATGTGTTCATTTATTTCACAGAGCATCTGACACATTTTTGAGAATGCATCAGTGTCTTGCACTTTGTGGGCTCTCTCTGCATTCATAAACTGTGAGCTGAGACAAAAACGTGTTCTGGACTCACCAAAACATGCAGGCCAGACTAGACAGTGGTCACCAGTCCATCCCTGCAGATCATACTATTCTGAGGCCCTGCACGTCTTTCATTTTGCTGCGTGTGCAACCACTAAGTAAGTCCAAACTGGCATTACATCATGGAAAAAAGGTATTGGATGCCCACCCTAATTTAGAGCATGATATCATTCTGTCTCAGTGTGTGGATGAACTCGGATATAAGCAGAGAAACACCCAGACACTGACACACGTGAAAGCTCACACACACACACACTTAGTGGTCCAGCCATAAACACTGGTCAGAGGTTATTTAATGCCCTTGGTGATAATCCAAACAGCGTCATTTAGACCACAGAGGTGATTCGACACTGTCCAAAGGATATCTGAAGAGTCGTGCTCCTGTGCACAGAGTCTGATGCTTACTCATCCTCCAATAACACTCACTGTAAAACTAGAGGCAAAGATCACAAGATGAGCTGTAACTTTATAGGGTATTAATCTGCATATGAGTATACTGGTGCCAGAGGGCTCATTAAAGGGATGCATTTACACACATGCATTACAAGTGCAGGTCTTTTAGTATTAATTCAAGTTAGAATATGTCACCATCATCATCAAGCACATTAAAAGCTATATTTCACCTTCTGTGAGGAATCTGATACCCAAGATGTGACGTGGTGGTGTAAGAGGGCCAAAGTAAGATTTGAATCAGTATGCCAGCAGTGTGATATTATGATGTAGCAAGCTGTTAAATGTTCCTACATCACCAATCCATAATATAAGCTACCACACGTTAACAATTATGCAGGCCTAATGTCTCAAAACATGTCTCAGATCTTCATGTAAATCCAAACATTTGCTATAGTTGGTCTTGTGCTAGCATTTACTTGTGCATTGGGTTACCGTCTTGCATTGTTGCATTTTTATGTTTTTCAAGTTCCCCTCAAATCTTCCCTTGATGCAATAGAGTGTATCTACATCCTGACAAACAATAACGCAGATGGAATGTATCCATTCATAATATTTACTTAGATCTGATTACTTGTATATTGTCATTTAAAGATGTACTCTTTAAACAAGATTCCAAGGGAGGGGTGCAGCTAATTAATACAAATACAGTTTAGCATGTTCATATATACAACTCTACATGCTGACAGTGTTGTTTTGGGATTGTTTGGGGTAGATGAGGCTGGAATGGCATTTTTGGGAGAGGATGTGATGAAGGCTGGAGTTGCCTGTATCTTGTGTTTGGGGTAACAAAGGATTGATGCAATGAAGCTTTGTGGATGATAGAAGAAAGAATAGGAGGCTTGGGGATTTAGACATGTGGTGTACTGGGGGGGGGCTGTGTTGGAAAATGCCCTAATAATATAACAACTGAACTGAGCACTCTTCAGTCGAGGGACTGTGTCTCTAAGACCCAGGTCAGGGGCTTAATAATGCTGGATCTGTCTGACATGTTCAACAATCCATAAATGATGAATTAAATATCTGGTGGTTTTTAGTGTTAGTGCTGATGAGGGCCTAAGTTACAGTTTAAAAGTACAACGGCTGTCCTGACTTGATCTGAAGCCAGGCAGCCATGACCACCATGGGGACTTGGGTCTGAACAACCAAACTTCTCTTTGGTCAGCAATATCAAAACCCTTATATTTGGAAACTGAGACAGATGCTAATAATTAAATCTGTGTATTATACACATCACTGGTATCAATCTGCCAAGGACGTTCTTATTAAAAATGGGTTTTGGTACTGAAAATAACAAGAAACAAAATTCAGGCTACACCGCATCTGGCAAATATACATGCATTCTTTTCACCTCAGTGTTTTGAATATAAAAACTGTAGGAAGTTGAGTGTGTTTAAATGCAGGTGTTAAGAGTTAGAAGTTGTCAAAAAACTATGACAGAGACCTGAAAACTCTACTTCAGTAAAGTAACTGTAATTTGTTTCTTCCCATCTCTGTACAACACAGGGTCTCCTCTATAAGTGTTATCTTTGTACGGTGATCATGTCATTTGTGGATTCCCACAGGCCTGTCTGAAAAAGTGATTGAGGAGTCGTGCATGTTGACTCAGCGGCCTTGTGTTGTGTTGTCCCAGCTGGTCTGTAGGAGAGTGGGGGGTGTGCAGCCGGAGCTGTGGAGGAGGGGCGCAGACGCGGCAGGTCCAGTGTGACCAGAGAACCAGCCAAACCAACGTAGACGCCCTGGCCGACTCTCACTGCGCTCAGCCCGTTCCTGCCAGGAGGCAAGCCTGCAACACGCACAGCTGTCCCCCAGTTTGGACCAGTGGGCCGTGGTCACAGGTGAGCATGTGTGGAAGTAAAGCAGTGGCAGATCAGGAAAACTCTCGTTGTGCCCACACTGAGGGATGGTAGTAAAGACATACAGCTGTTGAAGTTCTGTGCCTCCAGGAAATCGAGATTGCAACCATCAACACAAACTCAAATTCTTTTGCATTCTGTGAAACCTTTTAAAACATTGAACAGCCAACCTACAAATAAAATACAATCCTGAGTGTCTAATAGAGATTTTTACAATGTTTCAGTTTTGTCAGCTATAAGCCGTCCACTTGGCCACTTTCCAATGTCTTTTTGACCAATCAAAGTTACTATCTTTGCCCAAAGTAGCAAACGTTCCACCACAGACTTAGTTAACGATGTGTGTGTCAGCATCAACCTAAACTGCATAAATGAAGTAAATAATGGGAAAAAAAATGATAACAGGGCATGTGGGTATCATTGCAATGTGCGTACACAGTAAGAGATGAGACATTCCATGGCTGTTCACTTTAGTTTCATTCACTTTTCACTCATTCTATTTGTTATCTTGACTCAGAAATCGACTGGTAGTGTTATCAGAACACAGAGAGCTTGCTCAGCCGACAGATGGTATTATAGGAATGTCCAAGGTCCACACAGAGGATATGTAATGCATTATACAGAAAAGCCTCCCAATATGCTTTTACAATTTATTTTTCAAAAGCTGCTACTAAATGAAGCATTTTAGGCTGTCACAATCACAGAAAAAGCCTGTGAGATCCTGAAGGGACTGGTAGTAATTCACTTCAAAGTCACACACTTGCACTCAGCATAAAGAACTTCACACAGTGTTGTTCAGTGAACTCGAGCATTGATGGCTTCACCACATTTTATGACTCTGATCTCAGCGGCTTTAAACTCTGAATGTACCCATGAGACCTCGTGTTCTGTTCTCTGTCCAATCCCCATACGTTGTGCCTGGTGACTTGTCGCACTGTTAAACTTATTTAACTGCCATTTCACCCCAAATATCCTTTACTACCTGCCACAAATGGTGTCCAGTTGACTTCCTCTCTGTGACTCTGAGGCCCGGTGAAGTGCGTCACAGCTCTGGTTTCTTGGCTGTAGAGCAACACCTTCAAGGTTTTGATTCAGGCTGTGCCATAAGATTTTGCCCGGGATCAGAATGAATATTCAGGGAGTTGTTGGACTATACCTCAAATGAATTATTAAAGACGCAAAGCACAATAAGTGACTGTGTGGAGGATTTGAAAATATGGTGCTGAAATGCTTCCTGTGCAAAGTTAAGATAATTGACCTTTGACATTTTTTTCTCAGCAGAAGTCATGTAACAGCTTTGTTATGTCAAACGGTGTTAACTTTAATCAGTCGTTCAAGGAGAAATAAGGTGTACAAGCTAACTCTGAAGAGATTTGTGTACAACTAATATACCTGAAGAATTTTCCTCTACCAGGCATAATGAGAAAGATTAAGCATCAAAGAACATGAAATATCAAAATGTTCATGTTTCTGTTTTTGGCAGTGTTCTCGTAAGTGTGGCAACGGCCTGAAGAAGAGGACAGTGTTGTGTACAAGCACCAACCCAGGTGCCCAGAAACAAACAATGGCAGACAGCGTGTGTGCAGGCCTGCAGAAACCTGCAAGTCAAGAATCCTGTTTCATCAAACGCTGCCAGAAACAACGCAAAGTCCAGTGGTTTGTCTCCACATGGCAAGAGGTAATTCAAGTTCTGTTTTTTTTTTCCAAAGAACATCTGACTAATGTAGGATGTATTTTCTTTGGGCAACGTAACTTACTTTTCTCTCTCAATTTCCTGTATGTTCCTTCCCTCTTTGATCGTTCAGTGCTCAGTTACATGTGGTCGTGGTTATCAGGCACGCTTCATCAAGTGTGCAGAAAAGGTGTGTATTGAATATCAAAGTTAACTCAAGTAACCGTGCTTGGAAGTTCATAGTTATTAAATAGATAGTTTTATATCATCATAAATGCAACAATTCATTGCTTTAAGTTTTTTTTTTTAATCTCCACCAGTTCAATGTGGATATGTTTTGTTTGCTTTACTCTGTTGAGGTTTTTTTAGCCTGTAATGGCATCTAAAAGTATTCTTTATTTATATTATAAAGGACACTGCGGGAAAATACAGAGAGCTTGCTGCCAAGAAGTGCCACCATGTCCCCAAACCCACAGTGGAGCTCCAGCGGTCCTGCTTTCTGCCCGAGTGCCCCGTCCGCACGACTCCACCAATCCACCGATGGAGCACACATCATCGCACCTATCCACCTCAACCCCTCCCTCAACCTCCATCTCAGCCAGAGTGGCACTCATCCCCTTGGTCTCAGGTACATTACCTCAGAGCAAGATAGTTGAATATTGCAAGGAGCACTGACTTCCACTCCATGTTATTTCTGCTTTGGTTGTTGCTACTTTGTAGAATCAACATCATTTGGAAAATGGGGATGGACAGGGAATGCATGATTTAAGAGATTCATAGTGCTCATCATTAAAGTTTTGTTATTTTTTTACTCTACAGTGCACAGTGACATGTGGAGGAGGAGTGCAGGCCAGGACTGTCCAATGTCTGGTCCAAGGGAAGCCCTCTCCAGGCTGTGCTCTCCACCTTAAACCCTCCATGTCCCAGGCCTGCAACACCAACTTCTGCCCACAGCCTGAGAAGAAAGGTACTCAAGCTCTGATACTATTTAGTACTACCTTATTGCTACTGTACACAAAACTGAGCTTGGTATAATCTATTGTCTATAATTCAAGTCATTCCTTCTCTCTTGTTTTCTGCAGATGTTGCCTGTAGGGATTACTTCAACTGGTGTTACCTGGTGCCCCAGCATGGAGTCTGCAACCACAAGTTCTACGGCAAGCAGTGCTGCCAATCCTGCTCAAATTCAAACCTGTAAGCACACAGGTTGAGTCTGTCTGTGGCACAGACAGAGAGGCAGTTAGATAGACATAAGACATTGTTTGAAGCCCAGGCTTGAAAAGACAGCGTTTCTGCTTTAAGCGTGTGGCGAGCACTGAAGAACAAATGACATTTCTATGGAAGTGCAAAAAAAAAAAAGAAAAGAAAGTTGCAGTACCCTTTCTTCTCCATGCGATGCCGGACATCTGGATACAAGAACATGATGCTGACAGCACTATAAAAGAATGTGATTAGGACAGTACAATTACAGGAGAGACATATGAGGAAGAACGGGTGTAATGGGGATCTTGATTAAAGCGAAGAGGTCTGACATTTCCAAGAGAAATGGAAAACCTGAAAAACCCCAGTTTTGTTTCTATACTGTTTGTAATGAAACATGTCTGTGCCCATGACACTAAACTTCTTCCATTCAACCAAAGGCTAAAGATGGTGGGCCAAGATAAAAAACAAAATGCTTAACGATGTTTCAGGCATTGCCAAGCTACAACACATAATACGCCATGTTCTGCACTGCAAATTCTAATCAATTAGAAATCCGAAGTTGGGTAATTAAAATGGATTTCAAAGGAGTGAATAAGGCAATATAAGTTTTAATAGACGTCTTGATGAAAAACAGCCCTGGAATAATCAAAGTGGGATTCTTTGATAGCGGGACAATAACAGGAAGCTTGGCTTTGTTTTGTAAAAGAGAAGAAAAAAAACGAAAGAAAATAAAATGCGTCGAACAAGAGAACGGGTCATGGCGGTGTGAACTGACTTTCATACTCAGTGGTGCTACGTCGTCTTGTGTCACATCAACAATGTGAAATCACAAGTTTCAGGAAAGAACAAATGCATTGTGTGACCAGTGTACAGTATTGTTTGTTTTATTTATTGGCTTTACAATACAGCTTTGCTGAAAGACTGTATTAATAAGCAGTATAATTGTGTCCTTTTAATATGCTACCCTAAGCTCATTACCTTTATATTTTGTACTTTTTTCATAGGATTTCATGCTGACGAAACGCACCCGTTTTCATTTAAAACGTTTGTTTTATTTCTAAATACGAAAATCATGTGATGTCAAAAGTACAATTTAGCAATATTAACAGTGACTGAAGTTTTATTTACATCTTCACCAATGACTGAAGTATGAGCATGATGGTTGAAGAGTCACCGCTCCACTGTCAGGTTTCATGGTCCTACATTATCACACTCGTCATGTTAAAGCATTGAGATGGCACAAAAATAATGCAGTATTTATTGGTTAAGGATTCAAAGCAATGAAAGATGATGGCTAATGCTACTCCAATGTGATTTGTACTGTGTAAGTGAAAAACAATAAACAACTGTGTGTCATGTCAGCATCTCAGCTGTGTCCTGTCCTGAATTCATTCTTTTAGCTGAGTTATTGAGTGAATTAGTGTGACAATTTTAAAACTAACTTCATATTTGCAAATGTAAAATAAAAGCTAAAAAGAAAACTCGGGAAGATACCTGATTCCTTTACTCGTACTTTTTTTGGCTGAAGTCTTAAGCATGCTGTCATTAAAGCCCAAATGAGTTATCAACATACAGAAACAATACAGAAGTGATCGTGGTAAATCAAGAAAATTCAAGGATTCAACATCAAGAGTTACTGAAGCTTGTGCAGGCTGAACTAGGTTTCATTCAAGCCCTGCTACTAGCTAGTTTAGAATATTTTAACCTGCAGTCACCATTTTCAAATACTAGGCACAGTGCAAATGGTCTAGTGATGTATATAAAAATGTACTCATAAAATCCATCATCATAAGCAGAGGTGGGACAAAGTCATTGTTTTTGCAAGTCACGAGTAAGTCTCAAGTCTTTGGTCTCAAGTAAAGACAGACAAGTCCCGAGTCAAGTCCCGAGTTCAAAACTTTGCAACAGTCCCTCATCTTCTCCTCACCTGCTGTTCGCCGGTGGCTCCTCTCGTCTCTGTTCTTGCTCTGAACACTGTCACCTCACTCCTCCTGATGCTTCACTGTCATCACATCTGATTGGTTGCGCAGCACACACTCACACAGCAGTGCAGTGCATTCAGTCAGTGCATGGTACACACCTCTGGAAATAACCATGTAGCCCAGAACAAAGCTCTAGTCTTCAGTATGCAATATAACGCAACACATAAGCCAGTGCCTTGACTAACTGTAATGCCAATATGGTATTAGCCATTTCAACACCTATGACATACTGTGTCTGGGATTTACTCTTTAGTCATTTCTCAACAAGTCAAGGAGACACAGATGCCCCAAACAAGATCCCCATTGTCATAATCCCAGAGGCACAGCCTTCAGGCCTACAGAGAATCAGAGAGAGGAGAGGAGAAGGAAAAGAAAGGGGGGAGGAGTGAGGCCGGTGCTGTCATAGAAAAATGCTCTGAGAAAGAGAGAGGTGTGTATAGAGAGAGAAAGGGGTTTTCCTCCTCGTCAACCACCTCTCTGTAGTTGATTTATTGTTGGTCAGCTGTGGGCACTGTCTAACAGTGTGTCTTATGTGTACATGCTGTATTACAGTATGAGTGTCGGCCAGGGCAGAAGTTGTTATTGTTTTAATCCCAAGAAAGTGTCTACAAGGTGATCAGAACTGTTTTCATTACTTAATGCCAGTTTGCTGGAAATTAAATTAAAGGACAAACAGCAAACATACACGCATTTATCTAACCCCCCCAAGTTCTAGTCACTTTAAACCCATATCAAGTCAAATTCAACAGATAAGAAGATAGAAATCTTGTAAACATGTAACTTTAACATAAACATTATCTAAATATGAAAGTGTGAGCAGTGAGGTTGATGCTTTCTTCAAAATGGAATGTGAAAAAAAAAATCAGTCGGCTATGAAAATGACTGATTGAAATGTTTCACTGTTTTGTCAGCAAAATCTCCCCTCACTCTGCATGATTTGCTTCAGCAGCTTGACAAAGAAAAACTCGAGTAAATCCAACCACACAAGAAGAAAAGGATTGTGAGGATGAAGCACTTTGGTTCATACAAAGATAGCGATCAGACGAAGACTTTCTGTAGATGACAAAAGTGATTGAGACCAATGGTTCCATCTGAAGTGTGACCTCACCCATGTCAGGTAACAGAAGAGGTGATCTGTCAGAGAGAGACAGGAAGTGAGAAAGCATGCCCAACACTCCCCTGTTTCCACTTTTAAAGAAACTATGCTATCTCTGATTGAATCTGTTTTTCAAGAGTGTTGGCTCTTAAGCCTCGAGGCCACGCTCAGACAGTTCATCTGAAGTTACAGAGTTATTATCTTTCCATCAGGATGTACCTACAGCAAGCTGCAGCACCTTTTCTTACTTCCTCTCAGCTGTTGGAATCCCAAAGCTGCAGAAGAACTTCTGCCAAGGACCATTATAGTGCAACTCAAATCTAACTCATTAGAGCTTCAGATTTATTTATTTATCCTAAAAGATTGTTATGACTTTTAAATTGTTTACTTTAAAATGATTGTGTTTTTTGTTTGTTTGTTTAGTTTGTTATACATTAAACTGGAAATTCACGTTCCAATTTTTTTGCAGCCTATGTGTAGTAATAAACCTAAGGGGAAGGAGTAGCAGGATTTGTGTGTGTATGTGTGTGTGTATGTGTGTGTGTGTGTGTGTGTGTGTGTGTGTGTGTGTGTGTGAGAGAGAGAGAGAGAGAAAGGCAGAATGTTATCTGTACAACGGCACCCTCTGCTGATTATTTCCAGATATAAAACGCGAACATTTCCTCTTCCACTGTATAGCTGGTGAGTGTTTTACTTCTCTTTGTCTATTGTTTTGAAAATCGCACGCCGGACTTTATTTATTTAAAATTAATTGCAAATCCCACTTGGAGATCGTGATGGTATATATCTGCATGTGCGACATAAACTTCAGTCGAGCATCAAAAAAGGAAGTTCCCTGACCGGGAATCGAACCCGGGCCGCGGCGGTGAGAGCGCCGAATCCTAACCACTAGACCACCAGGGAGCACACTTTAACTTTCGAAATATTTTTTTATATTACTGCAAGTATGTCTCATGATGACGTGGTGTACGGTGCCAGCTACTCACCTTGGTTACATGTTGTTAAGTGACTGATGTTATGCCGTCTATTTGAGGTGTTTTAAAACTCAGTCTACAATATATGCCTAAATGTGAATTATTAGGCTATAGTTAGTTTTTAGTCTGCATAAGAGCAGTTACACTCCACTGCTGGTCAATAATATTATAGACTGTTTACAAACAATCAATACACGCTGAGGGTTGGAGCGCCTCACATTAACGCCCCCTTAAACCAGAGTAGGCCGACACTGCCTGAAGAAAAATCATTTGAATGGTCAACATAATTTTAGTCCTCCAAAAAAAAAAAAAAAAAAACTCCTCAAAACCAGCCACACTCATATTCAGTTGAATACGTGTCAGAATTTGGTCGTGATTACCACGTAGAGGGATTCTTAACCGGCTTTTCAAGAAGCACCTCAGTGGGGTCCTGGCTGGGTCCTTCGCCAACGTGGGAGAAGCGAAAATGTGAAGTTGTTTTGAACTTCTGTGGGAATTTGTGTGAACGATTTCGGTGTGTTTGTTATTGTTTTAAGTTATAAAAGTTGGGCTTGTACAGATCTCTGAGTCTGTTTTACCATGATGCCAGGGGAAAGTCAGTCCAAAGCGCTGGCTTTAGCCGCGGAAGCGACGATCGGAAACTGTCAGAAGTGCTCTCTTCTGCACCAGGTCAGACTGTTCATCTGACACAGCATGTCATGTTTTTGGACTGAATTCAACTGCGTATGCCTGTTGTTTCAAAATTCAAATGTTTTTATCTTATCAGCGAAAGTGAAAATGTTTGTAATTTTCAATTAAAATGTTTGTTTATGTGTTGTTTCCTCGTTTGTCTTTGACAGAGCCTGAATGAATATGTGTCGTCTTTTCTGGCGCTGAAACAGAGGATAGCGGTTTCAGAGTGAGTACTGAAGGACGATCTGTAACCATGGTTACACATCGCAGTCATATCTGGTCACAAAGCTACACAGGTTGAGTTAGATTGATAGTTACAGTTATTGATAGGGCATGTACTCATGTTTACTTCCGGTTGATGTTTGATGCAGTGACGCAATCAGGCTTCAACAACAGCTGGAGGAGCTGCAGATCAAATTATTGTCTCTGGAGAAAAAGACAGCAGATTATGAATCCTTGCAAACACAACTGGAGGAAAAGAAGGTATGCCCTTTCTCTGTCACTCTTGTTTTTCTCTTTGTTTGTTTTCAGTTTCTTCTGTTATCTTTTAACCCCCTCTGTCAATCAGGTCTGCACCCTCTGTTGACTCTTTTAAGTCCCGCCTCTAGACATACATTTTTACATGTTAGCATTTGAGTCCCCTGGTCCTGAATAGACCATTTCTTTCAGTTTCCTTTGTTGCTTTCTTTATATATTCTTTCTTTATATATGTATACATATATATGTTTCTCTCTTGTGGATGTTGTGATCTGAAGTTGTTTTTTTTTCTTTTTTAATGCATTGTACAGCACTTTGGTCAGCTGTAGCTGTTTTTAAATGTGCTTTTATAAATAAATATGACTTGACTTGACTTAACTCCCGCTGTTTTTCTATTTGAAGGGTGCTCTTAAGGCTTATGGACAGATGTCTGAAGAGATGGAAACATTGAAGCAGGAAAACAGCAGAACGGTGGAAGAGTAAGACCTGAATTATATGAATTGTATTGTCATTGTGTAATCATTGTGGTAAATTAATGACATCTCTTATTGAATCCGCTCAGGAATAAGAAGCTTCAAAACCAGCTACATGAAGTGGAAGGTAATTTCAATTTAGATGTCCTTACTTGACATTGATTTATAAATGAAAACGTGTTTAAAATACATAAAATGCACCCTCTTTTTAAAAATAATGATTTGTCTTTTAAACTCTTTGAACTGACAGAAACACAGTCACTTGAAAGCGCAAAGCTGAAGAGGGAAAAGGCTTTTGTAGAAAATGATTTGCTGAAAGTACAGGTAAGCCAATCGTTTCTCTCCAAATACACTTCAGTCATTTTCTTACAGTTAGTGGACTGTTGTACTCAAAAGGCTTCATTCATGTCTGATATCATTTACATTTGTGTTTGACTTCTCCAGGCGTCTTTGATGAAGTCTCAGGCAAAGGCAGAACAACTTGAAAATTTGATGGAGGAGAACGCCAAGACAACACGCATGTAAGAAGTGAAACCTGCTTTAGAGGTGTTGTGTGTTTAATTGAGAATGAAGGACTGGCTGTTTCTGTCATGGTGTGTGTTTTTGTGTGTGTTATGACACTTATATTATTTGTGCAACATTATATTTGGTTTGTTGGTGATCTTCTGGAGAATCGCTGTAAAGTAATATGTTTTAATGTTCCACGTTGTTTTCTCATCAACAGAAAGGAAAACCTTGAAACTAAAGTGAAACAGTTTGAAGGTTGGTGTGAACTGTCTTATTTCAAACAGCTAACGTTCTGCATTGTTGTTATGTGTCTCTTACCTTTGTCTGATGGGGGAGTTATATATCATTTATATCTGTCTTTATTTCAGACTTCATTTGCAAACAAAACCAACAAATATCCCAACTGACTAAAGAGAAGATCCTGCTGGAAAGAAACATTGATGACCTCCAGGTACAGTATTTATCTTTATGAACAGCACATTGTCGGTCAAATCTTTGGTACTGTTTTATTGACCTTTCTTTGTGTTTCATTTAAATGTATCTACAGGCCAGGCTGATCAAACTGGAAAGAGAGAGGATTAAAGGTAACTAAGGAGCAGCTTCATTTACTAACAGAGTGTCACAATGAATACTTATTATTGAGAGAAAAATGTATATACATGTTCTTTTTTTATGTATTTATTTTAAGTTAATTCTCTGCTCAGTTTTGTGACATTAAGACTCTTAATCATATTTTTCTTTATGTTTATTCACAAGACTTTAGGAGCACATCAACTCAAGCAAGTGTACCTGGAGAGCCGAAAGTTAACAAAGGTATGTAGGTTGCTACACATATTATTTATTTAAAAAAAAAAAAAAAAAAGGGAATGGATTGGCTGATTAAATGCACTTTATCCAGACTCCAGTTTACTGTTATTTAGTACTCTGTGTTCACTTAGCCTTGTTTTGGGGCAGAAAAGCCCTGACTGTGCGCTGTAGAGCGCTCTGATGAAGCGCTTGTGCTCTGAGAATAAAAGTGCTTCACATGCCTGTTGTCTCTATGACAACAGTCTTTTAAAAAACGTCTGCTTTATGACCGACTCTGCTCCGTTGCGCTGATATTTGAGATTGTTTTTTTCCCCTTCACTATAAGCATCAAACATAAGATCTTTGCCCTCCTGCTTCGGACACAGAGCAAGGAGAATGTGGGTACAGCGCACGAACCCTAACCCGTAAGAGACAAAAAAAAATACAGCCATTATCATGTATTTTAAAAAGGAGCGCCCAGTCGCGTCAATAGCTCCTTTCTAAAAAGTTGAAAGATTTTCAACTCAAAGCACTCGAAAGCATCTGCATGAGAATGTGGAACCTTCAGAAAAAAGACGCTGGGCGCTGCGCTTTTTCTCTGAACGACCAGCTGCTGCTGCAAACGCTCTCTCTTCATTTAATAACGATTATTAAAAAAAGTCACTGCTAGGTTGACACTGGGCCTCACTTATGCATTGTTTGAATGTTTGTCTGTTTTGTTTTGTTTTCCAGAAAAGATCCGGATGCTGTTGGAGAATGTGTGGGCCTGTGTAGAACCTCAGCAGGAAAACACTACAAACATGTTGCACTTCCCTGGTGAGTCCTCACTCAGCTTGTGTCTGTGTATTGACAGTCCTGGTTATTCATTTGTCTTTGTGCTTCTAAAAAATATTCCAGGTTTCTGAATGTCTCCAGTTAACTTATTATTCTTTTATTTTCAGAGCCCTGTTCCAATCCAGTTTTACCCTCCTCTCCGAAAAACAGTCTTCACTGTCATTTGAAAAAGACGTCCCCATCTCCTCACAAGATCAGAGAATCCCACTGTCACTCCGTTCAGACAAATGCCCCTTTTACACAGATCAAACCTTCTCCACTACGACAGAACGCCGTCAAGGGTCCAGCATGTCTGCAGTCAACAAGGTCCAGGAAGAAAACAGACGCGCCCAAAAAGAGCAAGCGATTGTCAGAGGAGCGCAAACCTGAGGAGTCATCCTCCGACTTTGGCAGCTCCACAGTATCTGCTGAAGAGATACTGTCGTTGTTCAAACCAATACTTCCCTGCATCTCACCACTACCAGATTCGGTAAGAATTCTGTTATATTTAAAGAAAATAATAATAGTAGAAAATTATAAGTTTATGTCATAATATTTGAACGTTATTTGATTGTATTTGTAAATTATCTGAATGAAATTATGATAATTTTCCCCCCAAAAAAAGATTTTTGTTGTATAGCATAAGTTTAAGCATGCTTCTGACTATACATGGGAAATATGTCTCGGAAATGTAGCAAAGCACAAGTTTGTACCCACAAGGCACCTGTCATTTAGTTAATTCAGCTCTTTTTTTCTGATCAATCTGCTTCTTCTTTTGCTTCTTTCTGCCAGGGCGCTGAGTCAGAATCTATGGAGACAGGCGACGGAGAAAAAGAGAACACCAAACATTCTCATAACTCCGTTCATCTGCGACGAGAGAAGTCCTCGCTCATCACAACGTCGGTCTCAAGCCTGTCGACAAAATCTTCTGTTGTACCAACAGAGAAGAATGTGGACTTGCCAGTGGTCATGGCACAGGAAGCAGAACAAATGTCCAATGACAACTTCTCTGAAGACTTGGTACAAAAGTTTCCAAGTGTCGACGCTGAAATGAAGGACATGAGAAGTGCAGATGATGAAGAAATGCAGCTTGAAAAAGCAACGCATTCTGATCAGGAGTTAACAACTGATCTATTAGTATCTGCATCAGCATCATGTGCTTCTTCCACACCAGTTATTGTTGAGTGTATGCCTTCAAATACCGAAAGTCAAAAGTCATCCTGCATGGAAAATCTAGACAACTCAAAAATGAACAGTGCAAAGCACGATCCGTCAAAGACTGCAGATGGTGGAGAGTCACCCAGAAAAATAGATCTAGCTGTCATACCTGAGGGAGAAGGAAAGAATACTGAGTGTCTTGATGAAGACACAGACATCGAGGAGAGGTGTTTGTCTATCAGAAGCAGTGTCTCTTGTAAAGATGGTGAAGAGGAGCTTGGTAATGGTGTATCCATAAAACTACCAGCAGATGAAGATGGGACAGAAGTGCAGGGAAAGAAGGTCGACGTAACAGCAAATGGAAATATGAAACTTCCATTTCATTGCGAGTCTTCACTGTTGGAGATTGAAAATGACGAGTGCGATCAGGATGGAAAATCTGGTCAAGCAAATCCTTCAAACAAGGATGCAAACTTTGAGACATTGGACACTAAACTAGCAGATAATGGACTCTCCCTTTCTGCCCATGAAGAGACAAAGACTGTGAACTGTGACTCTTTGAAAGAAAACACTCATTCTGTGTGCGGGGCGTCGAGTCCTTCATGTTTGTTTCCCACTGGCAAATTACAAGCCTTGGAAACTTGCCAAAACCCAGAACAATTGGATGTTGGTGTGAACATGGAACACGTTTCAATAAACAAGAAAACTCCTCAGCTTGTGCCCAGAAGTGAGAAAGAGAGTGCTATTAAAAAGGCAAATGCCCAAGAGTCGCCTGAGGACGACATTGATGCAAGTATCCATAAAGTGAGTGAATGTAAACTGGGCGCTGTTAGTCCTACTACCTCATTCAAACAAAGTGCAAAAGGACAAATTCAGTGTTTGGAGTCGGAGGAACAGCCTTGTTCAGTGGCAGATTCAACTGCAGATCAACCGCCTGAATTTCTAGGCCAATTTTTAGCTAAAATGGGACCTCCTCTTCCTCCTGTCCTAACCCCTCTGAGCACTCCTCCAAAGGCAGGGAAATCAATCAATCCAAGGCAGGCCATTGGGAAACTTCTGTTCCCCTCACCCCTGGATAGACTGGCTTCACCTACCACTCCAGTCCAGACCCAGTTGACACCCGACAGTCGGCAGCAGAGTTCCTCATCTCTGAACAGTCCAGTACGTTCAAACGGCGTCCCCTCATCGCCCCTTCAGTTCGGCTCTGCCACTCCAAAGCATGCTGTACCTGTACCAGGTCGCCTGCCCAGGACAGCCATGAATTCTTCCATGACTCCTTCCTCCAGTCCATCTCAGGAAAACTCCATGAGGATCCTTGATACCATGTATCCAGATCTGTCTGCCCACGCCCGCACTCTGAGCATCCTCAGAGGAAACGTCGGTCTCAGCATGTGTTCGTCAGACAGTGGAGCATCACCTTCAACCACTGTGAGTCAGATGTCAGGCTTTAAAACGATAAACTCCACCTCAACAGCCTTCACCAAGACTGAGACGAAAGGAGAAAAGCGACGGGCGGACAGTCCGCCTCGACCCAAAAACAGGAAATGTCTCAGGTTGGATAACTGCTCTCCCACTGTCAGTCGACAGCAGGTACCTTCTGCCTCCTCGAACAGTGGAGAGGACACCGGCTCACCTCAGACTCTGAGGCTAAAACAGCTCCGAAACGAGGCAGCTTCTCCAACCATGGAGAGCGGGGCGCCGACAGGGACAGATCTTATAGATACTTATTTAAAGAAAATCGAAAAGCAGTGTTTTGATCTGCTGCCTGTGATCCAGAGCCACCTGTACGTCGGTAATCTGCCCAAGAAGCCTGTCCTAAGAGAAGAGGAGAAGGAGGTCATCGCTGAGATCTGCCAAAGCTGCTTGGTGAGTCAGCTTGTTTTTGTGGATTATGTTTCATACATTCAATCTTCGCTTTTCAACACCTAATTCCGACCTTCTGATCACTTTTCATCGCTGTGTTTCAGCATGTTATATAGAGAGATACAGGCATCTTGTATTAAATGAATGCCATATTTCTTATCTACATAACTAAATTCAACTTGACTGTGAAATAAGCATCCCACATTGTTTTTGTTGGAACTCTACTATAAATACTTTGAGTGCCTGCCAACAAATCCCCTGATTACATTACTTGTAGGCAAAATAGAAAGTGAAGTCTAGTTTGTATTCACAGTCCATCATGATTGAAGAAAACTGCCCACACCTGTTTGTTACATACATTGTGTATCGCTAGAAATATCTCTACAGCCGTACATTGTATTACTACAAAGTTTGTTTATGAATTATAATTCTTATTCAAAGAAGTAGCTCTATCCCGCTAAGCATTTTTGTTCTAGCCAGCCTTTTTTCTGCTATTGTTAAATAAAGAAACAAGAGAGATATATAGCAGGGCTGCCTTTTCTGGGTTAAGGAGGTAATGGTGTTATTGTATCAGCAATGGTTCAGATAAAAAAAAAAGCATGCTACTTGTATATACAAAAGACAAATCCCAAGCAGTGGGATTTAAGAAGAAGCTTGTTGTTTTGTGTCTGTGTCCTTGTGATGGAACTAGTATGACTCTTTGGTGGATTTTCTCTTCAGATTAATGCAGATGATGTGATTCTGGCCATCCTGAACAAACTGAAATCAGAGAAAAGAGATCTAAGCACAAACTACATGCAGGCTCTGTGCAGAGTCCACACGGGGATCTGTAGACAAAAGAGAGACTGGGAGAAGTCTCACATCCTGGCTTACAGCATTCTGGCAGAAGGTAAACCATTCATCCCATTCTGGTTTTTTTTTTTAAAGACTTCACAAACACTTGATATACTGCATACAGGTATTTGAAGTTATTGTGAACAAATAAATCGTTTTTTGGTTACCTTAGGCCCCGTGTCCACCTAGCGATTGTTTGCGGGCAGAAAAGCGCTGGCTGTACACTCACGAGTGTTAGCATGAAGCGTTTCTGCGCTGAGGAAAACGCTGCAAATCCCTCCTGTCTCTATGACAACAGACTGTTGACAACAGCCGCTGTATGACCGACACTATCGGGCTGGGCGATATGGACCAAAACTCATATCTTGATATTGTTTAGCTGAATGGCGATACTCTATGTATTTTATTAACAGTGAAAACACATGTAAAATAAACTACCTGTTTGTGAATTTAAAAAGTAATATTATAAAATAAAAATGTTCCTTAAATACAATAAAAGAGACAGTTAGTCACCATCAGTGAGATGAGAAAAAGGTGACCTGGCACCTCTATGACATTATTTTAATGCAACATAAACTATATCCATATTAAAGATATTGTCTTACCCTTTATCTTGTTTGAAAATATATTGATATATCTTAAAAACTCGATATATTTCCCAGCCCTAGCGACACTGATCCGTATCTTTTTGCATGTTTTGTATGTGAGAAAAGATGGTGGCACGCACTAGGTGGCACACGGGAGCTCAGACTCCAATGTGATTTATTGCTTTTTACTGTGTCTTCCTTACTGCAGATTTTCCAGATGCTGCTATGCTGATTTTGTTCATGGTGACTACGTGGCCCACTGTTCTGTCACACAGCAGTTCTCTGTGCCAGGCAATACATGCTGTCACCAAACTGAAAGCACAAGAAAACCTCCTCAGCTGCCTTTCAGCATTCCTCTGTTGGGACAAGGTGAAGTACTTTAGAGAGTTATTGATTGACTGATGAAACCCATTACTTTTTAATGTCCTTTAAATGAAACCCTGAAGTGAATAGTCAATACAAAGTTTGTTTTGAACACTTGCTCATTTTTAAAGGCTTTATATGTGATTTTTTGATCGCATGCTAATGCTAATGCGATCTTTATTATGCTGGTATCTTCACACTGCATGTAAATTTACCTGAAATGAGCGTGATCTAGAAACACAGTTAAGCAGTGAGTACAGTATGTTATTCTTCTTTTCTCTAGTCTAATTAAACAACTTTTATACTCGAGGGGAGGAGTCAGCTGCCGTCCTGGCGATGTAAACAAACTGAAGATAGGACTCTGAAAACTCTGAAAACATCACAGACAGTGGGACTCGGGTGTTACACCCATTGTAGACAGTCATGACTCACAGAGTTATTTTCAGAGGAAAAACTTGATTTCTATTATATTTAAGTGTGAAAGATCACATATAAAGCCTTTAAGTGTGATCCTTGTTTTGATCACATCATCTTGTCTTTCCCGACCTTACCATCTCTGGCCTTTTTTTTTTTTTTTAACCAATCAAATCATTGCTGCATTGTAAAACTAAATCTGTACCAATGCAGAGTCCTCCATGTGATATTGACGAGCTGATCTCCAGAACGCTGTCTGATATTCGGTCAGGGTCAAGCCCGTCTTTCACTGAACACGGTCGACACGGGATGGACCTGCGGACTGAGGCATGGGAACAAGTCTTCACCCTGCACCTCCTTTGTACACACAAGATGTGGAAGTGGACCTATGAGAATGTATTAGGGTATGTTCGTACGTTTGTCCTGTTCAAAGACTTCCAAACAAGATATCAGTAATCTTGTAAAACTCCATTAAAGGACTAATCCATTGTGAAGCGAACGCTCACTTTAATCTGTTCATTTTTGTTTTGGTAGCAAGGAGCTGTGGCCGTTAATGAACATGTGGGTGACTCAGCCCAGAGATCAACAAGCACCTGTCTCTGATGTGACTGTTGCCACTGTACTTCGACTCATAGGTCAGTTGTTGTTCTTCATTTACCTGTGCGTTAACTAATCTTGAGTGTTCAGTCATTTTTGCAGTTGTATTTGAATTTGTTGTGTTTTTTGTTTTTTCAGGGCGCCTCAGTCAGCTGGGAATCAGAGAGAGGAATGTTTCCTCTGTTACAACGGTGGCCAGCGTCATCAACACGTTTGGAAGGCATGGACACAGTGAAGGTTAGAAATATAAAAAACCTTGGTAAATAGAGAATGATTCAGCCCAGCTCTATTTAATACAGAACCTCTGCTGTGTGCCAAGAGTGCTGCCAACTTCTCCCACACCTGCCTTTCATTAATCACATTTAAAAAAAAAAAAGTGTGTATATGCATGAACACAATGGCCTGTTTATTTAAGCAGATTCCAACATCTTAGCTTGGAATATGAACATATATTTGCATGTTTATATTGAAAATGTATGCTGAATAAACTAGAAACTAAATACTACATGTATTTGTATTCAAATGTGGCCATTTTTTCTCTCCCCAGGTGTGCCATGGGAGGTCCAGTTAGCAGCCATCTACTGCATCTACGACCTGTCTCCCATCAATCCCAAAGAAGCCATGGAAGCTCTTGCTGGGTGGAGAGGAGAAACGTCTCGGAGCGTCCCCCCTGCTGTCACGAGCTGCATTAACCAGTTAGCCTCAGTCTGCAGACAGATTAAGAGCTGAGAGAGACAAAACCACATGGATTTTACATTTACAAGACAGGATGATATGGAAAAATCCCATCATACACCCAAGTTTATTTCAATGTATGCACTTGTAGACTATGTTAAATTCCTGCTTCATTTAGCATGGAGGCACATGTAGAGATTTTAAACTGAAACAAATCATCAAGGTCACTTTCAGACATGTTTGCACTTCTACTTAAATAATAAATAAATAACATGTCATTTTGATATATAGTACTACTTGTCTTCTGGGTCAATGTTTGAGAAATTCAATTCAATTTGGTTTTCTTAATGTTTTAAATGTCCATACTGTAATAAATGTACTCGCATAATCAGCTGCCTCTGACATACTCAGGTTATCCTGTAAAATATTGTAAAACATGTACCAGTAGATGCCTTTTGTTGTTAACTGTGGCTCTGTTAGGTTTAGTTTTTCTTTCAAGAGATTGTTTATTGTAGGAATTAAATATAAGATGTTTACAATCACATGTGATTTGTACAGTTTATAATTTAAATATTTAAAATTAAAATGTCTATATATTGAATCTATGTATGTCTCTTTTCATGATTTCTTCCCAATGCTGCTGCAGTGTTCTATATTACAAAGCCCTAAAAAATGTCCAGGGGAGTTAATTACTAAATAAAACGAAATGTGCGTCTGTCAGTCATTTGCCGGAAGCTTAGTCCATATTTTGTGGTAAAGTGTTAATTATAAACATTAAGTATAAAACACAGAAGTAGCACTGAACGCGCTGTGGAGATAGTATTGATCCTCCAGACAAATTACTACAACTCTCACGTTTTGTAATGACCGGTTTGGTCTTCATAAAGTGTAGACACGCACAAAGGTCTGATTTCCGGGAGCGACCTTCAAAATAAATGTCTACCTAAACTGGAAACTAGGATTTTTTTTTTGTCCTTCTTGATGTGTCAGATAAACATTACTGTTTAGAATATACTTGAAATGTTATGTGTTAATTATATGGCGGGTATTGTGACTACATTTTAAGCAGACTGAAATATGTCTGTATGAAATACATACAGTGAAGTATATGTTAAAATACTCTTATACAAACATTGTTTAAGTTAGGAATAAATTATTAATTACCAATAAAATTAAAATAAAATAAAAAATAATAAAAATTTGTGCTGATGAAAACGACTCTAGACTTATGTATGATAATCTTGTGAATAATGCAAGGACCTTCATATATCTATGACCCATTTCTAATATTTGATTTTGTGGCGTGTGATTTTATATTTCAAAGGAGAATTTTTTAAATAGTTTGACTTCCGGCTTGTCTAGGCCTGTGTGAGGATGACTTGACGCATCTCTTGATTCTGAGGGGTGTGTTCAAAAGATTTAAATCCCTCACACATGCGCAGACGCTGATCCGTGCTGCTGGGTGCGCCATATTGGCTGGCTTACATGGGGAGTGGAGTTGGACTAGCCGCTTGAAAAACCAAACCAGTTTCCAGTCATGAAGTGCTTCGAGGACAGCAAGTAAATCAAGGCGGTAGGATTTATTTGTGTCCTGCAGTGCGACGTGTTTGATTTGCCAAATTGCTCGTCATTTCCAGTGCAGAGGGTTCTCGGTAAAGTCGACTCTCATGGACCCCAGGACCGCTTGGATCCAGCCGGAGCAGAAGGGACCTGCCAATTCCCTGTGGATGCACATTTGGGAAACCTCTCAGGGATTTGGAGCAAACCCCGGCATCGACAACCACCTTCACCACCAACGCAACTTCGCGGCGCATAATGCCAACTCCACGGACACGCACGGCGGCGACTACTGCAAAAACGTAGCAGCAGCAGCAGCAGCAGCGCCGCCGCCGGGAGGTGTGTTCGGAAAACTGGCGAAGCGAGACGGAGAGAGGGGAAGTGTCCGGAGGAAGGGCTCGTTGTCGCCGTCCTCCTCCTCTCTGGACTCGGAGGCCGAGAGCTCCTCTCCTTCCGGCTCCTCTCTGCACATCGACAATTTGAACGTCGCAGAAGAAGAAGAGGAGGAGGAGGAGGCCCACCGGGTTTTCTGCTACGGCGAGCACGAGTTGAACGAGAACAATCTCCGGCGGCAACATCCCCCTCCGCCTTTTCACGCTGTTCAGCAACACTGTCGCAGCATGCAACAATCTTTCGGCCACACCCCCAGTGGGATGAAAAATCAGCACGGAAACAAGCACCACCACCACCACCACCAGTCCCACTCCTCCGGCCGCAGGAGGCATCTGAACAGAGCCAACACTTTCCACGGCATCAACCCGCTGCTGTCCTTCGGCTGCAGTGGACACTGTATAGACTCTACCTGTAGCCTGTGGAAAACCAGGCGCTACAGCCCGGGCATTAATGGGTGAGGACTTGAGGGGGGGGGGGGGGAGGGGGGGTGAAGGTATTTGATAAATTAATGAATTAACTTGTGATTACAAAAAGTGAGGTCGCAGGGTTCTTGAAGGAGTCCCAGCAGGTCACCCAACAAAAAAGTACATCTTGTACACTCAAACGAGAAAATGTCACAATCATAATGTCCTCTTCAGATATTGCATTATCAATGTGCACTTTAGGTGCTTTAGAGCAGGGGGTCTGGACTCAACACATGTATATGTAAAATTACTTAAAATTGCATATTTTACCCATTATTGTGAACACATATACAAAAGAGTAGATCAAGAGATTCATTATTTTCTGCTTCTAGCGTTTCTTTTAATACATCACTAAAATAATATTTGCCTATTAGTCTTCCGGGGTTTTTTAACCACCTCCATGGACCGCGAGGGTCTTCATGTCTCTAGCAGCTTATTTTGGGGGTCACATGCTTTTAAAGTTTGGGAACCCTTGCTTTAGAGTGTTCCTTCTCTCTGTTTTGAAGCAGTAACGTGTTACGGAGGCCAAGTCCCAACACTTCCCCTCCTGAATCTCACATACAATGTCCAATAACCATCACTTTTCCCCCTTCTTGTACATGAGGCTGTGATACAAGCTGTTCTGTTTCCCCTTGCAGTCTTCATGAAGAAATCATGGACTTTTTCAACTTCATGTCACCCCGGCCAGAGGAGGAGGCCATGAGGAGAAACGTCGTGAACAGAATAGAAAGTGTCATCAAGGACTTGTGGCCCACAGCTAGGGTGAGTGGTGCAGAGAGGCTTGGAGAGGTAACTCCATCTGTTTGTGTGGGGACGGTGTACTCCACTCTCATCTACCCAGCATGTCATCACAACTCTCAGTCCCTTTGGGAAAGTTCTTCTTTGCCCTTTTCCATATCGTTTTTTTAACTGCTTCTTCTTATCCTCTGAAAAATATCATCTATGATCCCTCTTTTATCCAAAGTTGGTCACAAGCCAGGAGGTAGCAACGTCAGTAAGTACAAACAGACTTTAAGTCTGATCGGACATACGGGTGATGACAGGCAGTACACAGAGGAAGAGCTCTTTTTTTTTTATTAATGGAAGTTAATGTATTGTCATCGACAGCTGTTCCTGAGAGTTATAATCAGCATTAAAACCATTCTTAACATCGCCATCATCAATATGATTAAGTGGGTCGGTGTTAATGAAAGAGCTGGGTCTTTAGCTTTTTCTTGAAGGTGCAAAGGGACTCAGGTAATGTGAAATACAGGATTCAGAAGTTTAACATGTATATCATGGACTCTTGGCTGAGTTACTGTCAGTAAGGTGTATTGAACTTTGGAGACATTTAAGCTAGATATAAGATGTAGTGTGGATTCGGGCTTCCATGTCTTTACTCATTTACATGCATGAGGCAGACTGAGTTAAATAACACCTTCTCCTGCGGTCTTATCACACTGAGCATTAACTGGTTAAGAGACTCTTTGCTGTTAGTGTGTCTGGAGGTTGTTGCTCTTCATATGAATCGTCACATCCACATTCAAGTCAAATGCTAGTCAACACTACATGTCAAAGAAGAGTAATCACGTGTTTTGTTATTTGAGGCCCACAGTAAGTAAGTGACTTATTTTCCAGTGTATGCTGCCAAGAAAATGTTAGACGCAGGCTTCTGATCAAATAAACAGTCTTTTGTTTTGTTAGCACTGTAAACATTTTGAGCTAATCATGGTCCATAGAAGTCCCAGTTGGCTTCTTCTCTCTAAGTTTTGATATTTTTATTCTCTCTGAAGACCAATTTGTGAAACATTTTTCCACGCTGTCGCAGTGAAAGTGGTTCCTTTTTTTTTTTTTTTTTATCTGACTTTGGTCCCAGACCAGTAAGTAACTCTATTTAAAATGAAAGGGAACACATGAAAACCTCAGTCAGTTCAGCTTAACTACTATCTGCTGCTGTACAGAGGACGTCCATGTGTCATACTTTAGTTACCTCAACAGTTACTCATTGTATTTGTGAGACTCTAAACTAACGGACTTTGAAAAAAGTACAGAAATGTATTTGATGCATGCAATATAATAAATGTATTCCCAATGTTCTTTCTCTTGTAGACAATCTGCACAAGTATTTTATTTTTTATTTTTTTACGATTTACAGAACTATTTGTAAATCTAAGCTTCCCTAGCAACACCTGCTCAGGCCTCCTGCATATTGCTAACCAGCATGGGAGTTTTGATGTTTGTCATCGGGCAAACATTGCTGATTGTGGACTTTAAGACTTATTTAAGCAGAAAGATATACAAGTTGAAAGACGTTTCTCCAAAGAACCATTGCACATAGAATATGTTTTTGGGTTGTTTTTTTAGCTACCTTTTTAAAGGTGCACTGTGAAGATTTGGTAGTGAAATTTGAAAGTTGGAGAAGTGAAACAATTCTGTGATATTTTCTGAACTGAATATAAAAACTAGGTCCCTGGAACTCTGTTGGGAGCTCACAAGCTACCAGGAGAGTTACAGTTCCACTGTTTAGGAGCCTACCACCACAACTTCTCGCCATATCATTCTATCTTCAGTGTTACAGGGACCACATTTTCCTCTGAGGACAGTTTGTGTATAAAGCTATAAACATATACCACAGAATCTGCACATTTCTCTACCAAAACTCCATAGTGCACCTTTAACTCCCTCCTGGTACATTTCCATTTTTGTATGTGAAAGTAGGACATGCATCAGTCAGGAAAAGATAAAGTGACATTATTGTTGAGTTTGATTCTGCTTCCATGAGCTTTTAAGAAACGATGTGTTAAGTGAATAACATGAATTTAGTGATGTAGCAGTGTTGCTAAACCCCGTGACAAAACAGCCAATGAGCACAAAGGTCAAACGAGTTATAGGTGATAATGATTACAAAGTGTTCTGTCTTACTTTAAGCTTGATTTGTGTTTGTGTTCAATGCAGGTGGAGATATTTGGCAGCTTCAGCACAGGACTTTATCTTCCAACCAGGTAGAGTGTGTGTCTCGTCTTGTACAGTGTGACCTTTACCTTGACCTCTTCTCAAATGTCTCCTGGAAGTGGTGCTGCTAGCACTTTCCTTAGTTGGGCCATGTTTATATCCATTTTTTTTGTCATGGAGCTTAAATAATGGGATACCACAGAGACCGTAGAGTTAGTGTAGCAAAACATCAACCAGGTGCGTTTGACTAAGAGCTTACTTTAAAACGATCTGATGGTGTGTGTGAGTTCACCGTCACAGTATGTTTCTCAAGGTTGATAAAGAGGAATGCCAAGTTTTACAGCTCAGAACTTTTTAAACATTGTCACTAGCATTGTGCAAATAAACATAAACAGTCAGTGTTGGAATTTAAAAAACAACAACAAAAAAAACAGTTTAATGCTGTGGTTGTTTCTGCACCACACTTCACTTAATGCTCATTAAACTGTGCTTAACTTCTCGATGAACGAAATGTTGACCATGAGTGAGAACTACGGGTCTTTTAAGATGACCATATCATGAATCTAATTCCTGATAAGACTGCAGAGTACCTGTTGGTTAATGTATCAACAACCTTTGTTAAACTCGGATGCAATGGACTTTTTCTTCATAGGAACCTAATGTGATAGTCACCTTCTCTTTCACTTTTATCATTATCTTTCCTTCAGCCAGTCTTCCAAATAGGCATATTGTGCTTCCAGAACCTACACACTCTTAAGTTAATTTACTAAGGTAGCATGGTAAGGGCTCTGAGTAGCCATAAAACACACCAGTGCACTTTTCCAAAAGGCTGATTAGTTAAAGAACATAGAGACGGTCTCCCGATGTTTTCAGTGATCTCATCCTCACTCTGCAGTGTTTGTGTATGGACAGAAAGCTTGCTTAAAAAGTGTTAGAGGTACCAAGTCATTTTGTGTGTCTGTTCTCAGTGACATTGACCTGGTAGTGTTTGGACAGTGGGACCATCCTCCTCTGCAGGAACTGGAACAAGCCCTGAAGAAACACAACGTGGCCGGCCCATACCCCATCAAGGTCCTGGACAAAGCTACCGTAAGTTTCAAGAGGATGAGGCTCCTTCATTCTGGTCGACTCTTGTCATGATGACACGGGTTGTGTCTATAGTTTATTATAAAACAGGAAATGTTATTTTAACCTGTCCTTAGGTGCCA
Organism: Labrus bergylta; assembly: GCF_963930695.1. Lineage (NCBI taxonomy): Eukaryota > Metazoa > Chordata > Actinopteri > Labriformes > Labridae > Labrus > Labrus bergylta. Next base: position 6,434,391 of record NC_089202.1, on the reverse strand, counting down.
ATTATCAAACTTACTGACCATGAAACAGAAGTGAAGGTGGACATCAGCTTTAATGTGGAGACTGCAGTAAAAGCAGCACAGTTCATCAAAAGCTATCTGAAGGTAAGATTTTGAAACATGACCTTCTCATCGGAATGTTTTCCTTTTTTTTTTTTTTTTTGTGTGTGTTATAAAAACACTAATGTTGTTTTTTTTCTTTCTGTCTTGTAGAAGTACACAGTTCTGCCGCCTCTGATCTTTGTCCTGAAGCAGTTCCTTCTGCAGAGGGATCTGAATGAAGTGTTTACTGGAGGAATCAGCTCCTACAGCCTCATACTGATGGCCATCAGCTTTCTGCAGGTACACAAACTTCTGCATGTATAAATATGTGGTGTATAGGACACACTTTTAATACCAATCTTTTAATTTTAAGTGGTGGCTTCGACCAATAAAGCAGCATAAAATGCAGACGAACACGGCGTCATTACCGTGAGTGCAGCCACCACCATCGCACACTGCAGACGATGAGATGTGCCCTAAAGTCAGGACAGAGTGTGTATTCAAGCGGCCGTTGCCATCTCTGTGCACGTAATTAACGGCTGCATAATGTTTTCTGCTCGTCATTAAGTTGTTCGCTCTTTAGTTGATATTCTTAATCTGTTGAGGGCAAATATTCTCATTATAGCACCCACCCACCCACCCCGTTGTGAGCATATGTGAACAGCCAGGTCAGGAGAATATCTGGAGCAGTCCTCCTGAATGATCTAGATATTTTCTGGAGTGCGTTATGTGAAAACGGTTTAAGAGACCCCAAGAAACAGACTGCATCTTATATACTGGTGTGACTTTTATTCCTGATTTTTCAGTAAATGCTTTCATGTTCAACACATTTTCTAATTTGTTTCAGATACACTTCTGCCTCTGTTTGTTTCATATATCCACAAGAGATGATATCCTATTTCATTGGTTTCAATTTCTGTTTCTTTAATGTATTGAAATAATGTCATTGTAACCAATGCTAATCTTGTATGTATACTGAATGTACTACTTGTAAAAATGTAATTTCAGAAGACAGAATTAGTGAAGTCATATTATCATAAGTTCACTTTAATAACTCACTGATAGTGTTGAACTTAACACAGCATTAAATATGCTCATACGTTTGATGTTTTCTAGCTGTGCTGTTTGTCATGGAAATCCTTGACAATGATGTTTGTTTGTTTTTTTTATTACAAAAATGTAACTTGAGTAAACATTAATGATCTCTCTCTGTCCTGCTTATCAGTTACACCCTCGGATAGACACACGGCGTACCAACATCAACCTGGGCATCCTCCTCATCGAGTTCTTCGAGCTGTACGGCCGTGACTTCAACTACATAAAGACCGGCATCAGGGTGAAGAACGGAGGGGCGTACCTCTCCAAGGAGGAAATGCTCAAAGCCATGGGGAGTGGAAACAGGCCATCCATGCTGTGCATCGAAGATCCTATACAACCAGGTCAGATAGGAATTTAACATTTTAAATTCACTTTCTGATATACAGGATGAATGTGTCATCAGAGTGCTCAGGGATGTCAAAAATAACCGTTTTAGACTATTCAGAAATACTCTTATTCCTACATGACAAGTGTTGATACACATTTCCCCGCGGTTTCATAACCAGGTTGTTCCATACTTTGTTTTCTCTGAAGTTGCTTTAGTTTGTAATCCCAGTTGCCAAATCATTCTAAAGTAATCCAATAAGATAAAAGCTATCAGGATCAAGTATTGAAATTGTGTTGTTTCATCGCTAGAAGTACACTAGTTTACCAGCTAAAATATGTAGAGATGTTGTCTCTCAACCGGAAGGTCGAGGGATCGATCCCCAGCTCCTGCAGCAACATGTCCGATGTGTCCTTGGGCAAGACACTTAACCCCTAATTGCTCCCGCTGCTTCGTCTGCGGCAAATGAATGTGTATGAATGGGATAGTAGTTACTTCTGATGATCTCACTACACAGCAACATTTTCCATCAGCGTGTGAATGTGTAGGTGTGACATGTGGTGTAAAAAGCACTTGAGTAGTCAGAAGACTAGAAAAGAGCTAAACAAGCTCAAGTCTAAAAGTTTAAAAAAATAAAATCTTGATCAAGTCAGAGGTTTGGTTGAAGATAGGGTTGTAAGGAGACTTTTAAATAGTCAAACAATACAACATTTTTACTATGTACTTTATATTTCATGACATTTCTTACAACATATTGCCCTAAAATGCTGTATTGCTTCAGTTCCAGAGTAAATTAAGTACACATTAGGGTTATAAAAAAAATATATTTTGTCCTAAATAGAATATTTCACCTCACAGCATCAATATCAAACATTAAAAAACTAATTGAAAGAGTATTTGAGTTTTTCCACAGGGGGAGCCAAAATCCACACAACGTATATAGTGTGAAGTCTCCTTTTTGATAATCCAGTTTTTCTTTGAAAGAGCATGATAAAAGTGCACGCTGGATAAAATTTAAAAAAAAAAAAAGTGGATCACTAAGTGTGGATTACTCTCATCCTAAATAAACCTTTTGAATAACCATGCCCATACTATTGTCATGTTGTGATATTCTCAGGTAACGATGTGGGCAGGAGCTCATACGGCGTCCTGCAGGTGAAGCAGGTGTTTGATTTCGCCTACATGGTTCTGAGTCATGGTGTGTCCCCTCTTGCTCGTGCCTACCCCAATAAAGAGTATGACAGGTTGGTTTCTTCAATGGTTTCTTAGCCATTTCTGATTCATTTGTTTCCTGGATATCCTGCCAGCATTATCTACTTCACCTTCTCTCTGGTTTGCAGTACTTTAGGCCGAATAATTAAAGTCAGCCCAGAGGTGTTGGCCTACAGGGACTGGACCATCAAGAAATGGGGACTCAGGCAGTACGCTAAGCTGGAGAACCACGGTAACTTTGTTGCAACCTCACCTAGATCATGTAACTTTGATCTACTGGAACAATGGATTCCACATACTGTTGAATCAGTTCACATATTTCTTCATTAAATGGTCGAATACTGTTTGGTCCCCAGATGTGGACACTTGTGAGCAGGACCTCGCCCGGCTGATGCTGGTTTCTGTTGAAGATCAGAGAGACACCTCATCCCCCCTCAGCGCTGACTCCCCCTCACCTTCTCCGGTCTTCCTCCCCAGTCCTCAACACCACTCTTCATCATCATCCTCTGCTTGCTCGCTCTCCTCCTCCTCTGGGAGTGACATAGTAAGCACACAGGATTTTTTTTTAATTGTTTACAAGAGATGTGTTTAATTAGTTCACGATGATTCCTCACACTTCTGCAACACATGAAATAGCATGAAAAACATCCTATCAACTCTGGCTGAAAATGATTTCCACTAATTGCACTTTGTAAAACTGTGTCTCTTCTACAGGAGTCTGATTCTCCACCCATCAGTAATGCTGCTATCCAGCTCCACCCTCTCACTCTGGCCTCAGTCCAGTCAGTAATCCAGATGGCTGCTGACCTGCGGGCTTCTCATCAGGCAGGCTTTATCCACACTGCACCTCAGGTAGGTCCAACTTTTTTTTTCCCTCACAGGTTGCAGAAAAACAGGAACACTGACTTAAATTGAAACCAGAAAATATACAATGTAAGAATCAAACCTGTTGCAATTTTATTGATCTTGACTTTCCCCTTGGAATAGTTCCCATCCTTAATCTCTTCTATTTGTTCTCTCTAGGTCCAGATGTCACTCCCAGAGAGCCTAACCATCCCACCACTCTCTAATTGCCAGTTCTACCATGAGAACCCACCTTCCATCAGTGTTGTGCACCGGCACACGTCGCAGGCCGCACATGTCTCCCAGCACACCAACTCCCCGAGCCCTCTCCCCAGCCCCCTCCACCAGCTCCAGCATCCTCAGGTCGCGGGGCAGCAGAGCCACGCGTACATCATGAGATCTAATTCCCACGGCTCCCACGAGTCTCACAAAGTTGGCTTTAAGCACAATCAAGGTGGGCCCCGAGGTCCAAATCACTCTCAAGGTACCTTCAGTCCCCTGCGGCGGTTTGCTCAGCAGGGACATAACGCAGCGGCGGGTTTCAGGAACCAGCAGCAGTACAACCAGAACACCTGGAGACGTAGGAAGAGAGATGACCCTCCTGCTCTCAACCAGAGCAGATGAATGACTGACACTACTTGACTTGGCATTGATTATTGAGAAGCTGTGAATGTGGGACACCCGTTTTCAGTCGGACGCTCCAAAGACACACCTACTACATCCAGGAATCCAGAAGTCAATGGAAGCTGTCTCGCAGGGTGTGGAATAATCGTCTCTGCTCGCCTTGTGCGGGCTACGCTCTTGCAGGAGAAGACCGACTTTAAACAACCTAAAACATAAACAGTGTCAAAATTCAGCGTGGGATTGAGAAGCCGTTCCTCTTCATTTGATGCACACCAGCACAAACTTTGAGTTGATGGAGGAATAACTGATCTCCCGAAACTGGATCTTTTCAGCAGTGTTACTTCCCACCTGCTTAAAAGCCGGCTGCAGGACTGAAGAGTATCAAGTTTAACAGCTTGAATGCAACATCATGTGCCATAGTACTGAACTGGTTTATCAAACCTGGTCTGTCTTGAAGTTCTGGCCCTTTTGATCAGGTTTCGGGCTCCTTTGATCTCTTGAATGCAACTCCTTATTGGGCGACGCTCTTCGATTCAGAGCTCTTACAGCTTGGACTATCACCTACAAATTGTACTCTGAACTGAAGCGAAGCACTACCTTTCTACCTATGCAGCGCAGCGCTGACTTGATGTTTTCGGTGTGACGGCACAAAACAGACCTTGTCTCAAGTGCTTAAACTGTGATGACTTGTTTGAATGTACCAAGTGTTACTTCCTTTGTGTGTTGGTCATTTTCTTTGGTTCTCTTTGTTTTTGTCACTGAGGGATTTTTTTTTTTCTCGTTCACATTGGCACTATTCTGTTTTTTTTTTTTGTTTTTTTTGTATTGTGAACATTTCCACCTTATTTTATATTTGTTGCGTTAATGTGCAATAATGGCTTGCTTTTATTTAATTTATTTCACATTTTTAGTTTAATTTTATGGGTCCTCCCCAGTCTACGTTCTCTCCTGTTTATTTCTAGACTACATTGATCAGTGCAATAGATGGATTTAAGGGCCTTGAATGAATGTGTTTGTGTGTGTGTGTACAGCTTTCCAGCAGAAGGGGGAGCTATGGTATTGAAGCATGAGAGATGTGCCAAAAATCCTATGATGCCAACATTTTCCTCATGCATCACTTCCCATTGCAATATGATCTCTTGAGATTTTGCCAACTGCCTGTCCAAAAGGTTTTCCCACCACTTGTTGTCATTTCAAACACTTAAAAGAAGTTAGTAGGTGTAGTTTCTCCCATCAGACTTCAGGCTGTACTGAGGAAATGCACCTTTTAGCAGTTTATAGTCCATACCATTTCAAAAAGAGTTGGTGCTACTTATTACCAGCAAAGTGCTTGTGTTTTTGCCTTATATCTCCTTTTTGGATTCTGTTGAAGCAACAGGTTACTGCCTTCTTAAACGACCAAATTTGCCCTTTGTCCTGTACGTAGCCAGCTTTCTGTATTTGTTTCTGTAAGCACTGCCAGGTTTACTTGGCTTTTATTTTCTATATGCAGCTTCAACGTGAATGCTCCAGGAGTAGACAACTTACTGCAGTAAACGAATGTTAGCTTGTCACATCTATTTTTTTTTTTTTTTTTTTTGTCTTAAGAGTTAAAAACTGGTTGTATAAGAGATTTTCCTTTCCTATATTTAAAAACAAGACAAGGTTTCAAAGCTACATTTACACAACAATCCATAACTGGCCATGGAATGTAAACAAATTCACCTATACAAGAGTTTTGGTAGAGCCATTACAACCAAAATGTTGTGAAGTCCTTCATTTCAAAAGTCTGCAAATGCGACTCCCATGCAAACCAAACGATGGATGGACTCAACTTGATACTGTTGGCGTTATCCCCTCGTATTCAGTGCGGCTCTTATTGAGCCGTCCAGAGGATAGCCGTTGGGTTGTTGCTTCACAATCTCACAAACCAAATCCCTTGCTCGTGTGTGTCATTATGGATGGGTTATTATGTGTATATGACTGACATATAGATGTAAACCTTGTTTTTTTTATGTAAGTTTTTCTATTTTTTTAATAAACATTTTAAAACTTAATTTCCCTTATCGTGTGTGTTTTGACGGCTGATGGTGGAGAAAATGCTGACGATCAACCTGTCTTTATCTGGACTGAAACTTCAAGTTTATTTATGGATATTATATCAAACTCAGTTTTTTAAAGCTGAGGGTTGTATTTCTTTCTGCTGCATTTGTCCTGTAGTATATTTATAGTCATTTAATTTGAACACCTGATTTTTCAAATCTTGCTCTTAGTTCTCCTGTCAGGAAACTTAGGAACACAGTCTGGTGTACTTCCTCTCTGGCTCTGATGGTGGCACTGTTGGATCATCGCTTGGCTTCTCTATCTCTAATCCATTACTTTGCAGACTGTGAGCAGGTTGCAGGAAAGTAGAGCGAGACACAGGAAGAGGGCTTCAACAAATCACTCCTCGGAGAGTTTGTGGCTGGAACCGATGTCATTTTATTGCGATTAAAACCGTGAAGAAAAATGTCCCCATGAGACCCCTTTAACCCTTTTCTGTGTCAAAATAGCTGACTCAGGCACAAATAAATTATGTCCCGCCTCCTTGCCATGACCTGCTTTTTTTTAATCTGTCGGGTTTAATGTTTAAATAATAGTGATACTTTGGCCCAGGCTTTGATTTGTAATCTTATTAAAAGCTTCCTCTTTGTTCTTTAGGGATGTATTGATTAGATAAGATGGGCAGGGCTGCATTGAACCTTTTTCTGAAAATCTGCAGACAAGTGCACATGTGGCGTGCAGACTCTCTAATCTTGGGCGCGGTGGTGCAAGTGTTCGAATAAGAAATCCATTTGCCACTGTGCACAGCAGTCGTCTATACCATCTCTTATGTTGTTGTGTGTCATTTAAAATGCAACTGAAAGAAGCACACAGAGTTCTCGAGGGGGGGGAAAAGGAAAGAAGCGAGCACCAGACATCAGCCTCTGCTAGAAAAAGAGGACACGTCTCCTGACAAATTTTACACATTCAAGCGCTTGGTTTGCACGACTCAAGAAAACATAACCGTTAGTAATTTTCTATTTAAGAAAGAAATATAGAGCCAGTGTTTATCAGAAGTGTGTTGTGTTGGAAATATTCCCTCCTGAGAAAGCAGGGACATCTCTCTGTATAGTTCACCCTTCTCTTCATCCTACCTTCACAGGTTATGAAAGAAAACATTTCACGACTTTTTCCTTTTTTAATCGATACTGAACGAGAAGGTTATTTAAAAAGATCTTCCCTTTTTTAATCCCACCGGCATGGAAAAGAAAGTTCTCATAAGAAAAGGTCAGTGGTCTTCCCTTCAGGCTGTGTGTGGCTGTCAGTCTTTCACAAGTGAAACATTTGCATCTCTGTCTCTTCAAGTCCCACACACAGAGCCTCCACAGAGTGAGGCATATCAGTACGTGGATGCTGTTATTATTTGCAAACAATATTTATTAAGTGACACTCAGTGAAGATGTCAAGTCTGAAGTGTTTTATTGTCAGATGGCTGTGTTAATATATTCAGATTGACAGACCTATTTGTAAACAAAGGCCATTTCTCAGGGTCCTCGCTTTCTTCCTGAGGCTGTGAAACTGAATATTTGATGCTGTGTGACTATTTAATACTTCTTCGGAAAAAAGATTTGAAGAAATTTGAAGGTGAAGTTTTAAAATAAGTAGTAAAGAGTAGTAGTAATTCCAGAACGAAACTACATTCACCTTGAGCAAACATTTGTCTATAGCTTCAAGGAAACACCTTCTCTTCCCAGGAAGAAACCCTCAGCACAACAAGAATCTAGATATCTGTTCTATTCGCTTCGATCTGTTGGTATAAGTATTTAAACATCAAAGCCTCTCTGTAAATGTTAAAGGAAACCACCGTAAGTATTTAAAATGTAGTGCATGTAGGACTTTTATGTGGATGCCATGTGCTCACTGGGTTTCCTGCCAAGATACACATTCCCTTTCTATAAGGCAATGTAGTAGCGACAGCCCATCATGCCTCATTTTCCCATCATGCTTTGTTGTTTGTTAGTGTTGTGTTGTTGAGGACAGCTGGATGTTGTCCCTCCGTATTTGAAGTATTGTCTTCTGCTTTGCTGCAATATGATGATGATGTTTCTGTATGGGACTGTATGGCTTTTCTTTCAATAGCACTGTAGATAGTTTAGTTCCTTATAGAAGATGATAGGGGTTTTTTTGTATGGGCTTTTGCTCTCTCTGAAGTTTGTTTATAATGTATAAATGTGTAGAGGAGCGAGAAAAGGAGAAGGTCTCTTTCATGCTGAGCTCTGGTTTCCCCTCAGGCCAGCCATAACATCGCCCAAACCATTTCCATTTGGTGATATCTGCCTTCAAATTCAAAAATACACGCAAAAGTAAAAGATAAAATGCAAATATGGAAATGGGCTGCAAATGAAAAACTGGGATTGCTGTTAGCCCTTTATTGTTGCCATAAATCACCTCAGGCTAGTTTTGTGAAAAGACACTTTTTCTTGGTCTTTCTTCCAATTCCTCCTCAGGACGCCCTCTCTGCCGCATGTTGTTCTGTTTGTTGTACTCTCAGCCTTATGAAAGACCCATTTTTTATTATTACGCTATTTACTGCGTGCAGCCATGTAGACGGATAATGAGATCACGAAGTAGAGGTGATGGTGACAGACATGCTGTATTTTCAAAACAACGAGGACCTTCAAATATACATGGTATATCAGAAAGTCAAGAAATGGAAGCAGGTCTTCCAGTGCTCTGTGTGATTCCGGTCACATGGATTGTTTCACAGCTCTTTTCGTTTTTTTTCCAACACATACAGAACTGTCAGGCAATCATGTTCTTCCACATACAGACATGGCAGCCTTGGCTACTTCTTGTCATGTCCTGATTCTGTCTATCTTTCTTTGGCACCTCATCAGAACATGTCTGTCACACTGATGATACATGGTACCTGTCACATCTTGTATATAACCTTTTCTTCCCTAATCAAAGTATATACAGTATCTAACCCTGTTCTGACTTTATAGACCGACTATGAAGCAGAGGTATCAACATTATCTCTCATCTACTACATGTCAATCAATATATAGTTGACAGTCCGATCAGTGGGTAGCCGCAACATTTCTTACACTTCTTACATTTGACGTATTTCAAGGAGAATCTTTATTGTTTTGTATATGTCTTTGACTGTGTTCATCTTTACATCTGACTTGGCCTTTTGCATGTTGTCAGCGTGTCTTCATTGTACACATTCTTAGAAGGCTGGACATTAGAAGTCTCCTTTTCTTTTATTATAGAAAATAAAGACCATGCTTTTGAGGACAGACTATCAAAATGTGACTGGGCCATTATTTCCCCCTTGGAGCACATTCATGTTGCAGGAATTCTAAAAGCGTTGCTCTCGTATTTGTTTCCAAAGTCAAAGCATATCCCTCTGTTTGCTCAAATCCATCGCCCCCCCTGTGGTCTAGATATCTTCACTTACCTTGATTTCATGCTCGTTTACAGTTCGATCCACAGCAGGTTCACTTCACATATCTTTTCTTCTCTGACTCAAAGAGGCCTGATGGATTCTGTGCTCTGTATTCTGGTAAAATAGCTCCATTCAGCCTCAAGCCTAAATATCAGTAATGACCCTTTCAGGTGCTTTACACAAAAAACTATTTTTCTGTGAATAAGGACCCTCGTTTTTCTTTGCAGCTTTAAGAAACATACTCATCCTCTAACGACTCTTGTAACACAGAAGAGTGGACAGCAGTTACATCTGTACTGCAGCTCGGGACTTCATTTTTTGAATATTTTTCTTTAAGTAGGAGATGTTCTTTTTAAAAAAAATCTTTTACAGATTAAATATGTCAACAAGCACCAAATCTCATTCCACTGAAATATTGCCCTTTAAGACCAGCGACAACCTAGACCCATATGATGGATTTCTGTCTGGATTTTTCCTTAGGATGTTGCCTTGATTTCTTTGATCTTGACTTTAGGTTCATGTCATTTGCATAAATTTAGTTGGAAATGATTTTCATAGAAACAACTGTAATGGCTCAGCAGAAACAAAACACCAACTTCCAGACTACATTATAATTCAGAGAAAAGCCCAGCAACTGAAATTGAAAAAAGGCTGACTTGACGTTCTTATAACTATATTTAACCCCTTACAAGTCACAAATATGAATTTATTTGTATAGTTTAAAAATGATTCACAACTATAGACAGTTGAGTGACATATTTATGTAAAAGAAGTTTATGGCTTTACATTGCAAATTTTGCACAACATCACATGTAGAGGTGGTAAACACATTTCTTCAATCTTTTGATGCTTGTTACTTTATCAACACCATTTTTTTCACACTGTGTATGTTCTTTCTGCTGTATAAATATCAAAATCTATATGAATATTTTACATGTTCTCATTGCATCTCTTTAGAACTTAATTTACCCGCCGCTGTATTTGATGTTTCTATCATTAATATGTATACAGTATGAGCTTCAGAAAAGGCCTTGCATATAACATGCAGGTGAATATGTATATTATGTGCACAGGCTTTTCATTTTCAAGTGTTTTTCACCCGTAGTTCACATCTCATCAACACTCCAAAACAGTCCACTGTGTCTGACAAAACAAAAACACAGCAGGGGTTCAGTTTGTATGAATCAGCTTCTCAATATGTGGATTTTTTTTTATTCACCCTGTGGAAGGTGTTTCCCAAAGGGGTTCCTTGAAAGGCAACGTTTTATAAACACAGCAGCACAGATTTACAATCCCAACTTTCACTGCTATCATTTTCTAATGGACAGATAGATTCAACTTGCATCTTGTATCCTGAAAAAGTAGTATTGAACTGGCAAATTAATAACAAATCCTTAGCTGAGCATACATCAAACTCTGTATGTTACTGTAAAATGTTTCTCTCTAGGTTGGGATGGATTGGATGTTTGTATCTTAATCTCCTGCATATTGCTCATTTTTCTGAATAGCTCACAGAAAAGTTTTTTTTTGACCTGCATGACTCTTTCTTTTGACAATAAGCTCATTTAGTATTTAGAACTACGCTGCCCTCAAGATGCAAAAATATTAAATATTTGCAATTCAAACAGGAAAAATTAAAATGGCTATTATTCACCAAATCCACATACACTCAATATTTGATCTGAATTTACACTCATTGTGAGATTCTCAATTGGGATGTTTTCTTTGTACTTCTGCTTTAAAGATTGAGAGTGTGTTAGGAAATGTGATAAAACATGATCTTGTCTCTGCTTCCTGATTCATCAGCAACTGAAAGATGTTAGATAAATCCTAAGGGATGTTGGCCATATTTATATTGGAGAACCCTTTGCTATGCTGCTGGTCATCCCCACTATCTCTTTTCAGCATATTTCCTGTCAATCTTCGCTGTCCCATCAAATCAAGGAAATAATTTTTTAAAAAGCATCAAATGGCAGACAGATTTGCCAGTTAAGATGCAAAGTTGGGCATCTCAAGAAACATCAGTCTCCGACAAAAACATGAATAGAGAGTAAATATTGGACTTTAATTGCCTCAGTTGAGTAAAAACATTACTTTGTATCTGTAAATAAATTAAGATTTGCTCTATATCTATTGAATGCTTATTTAGATCACAGTGTGCGCACAGTGTTTTGTTTTAAGCCAATTTCCCTGCTCCCAACTGGCCCAACATCCAGGCCATTTAGATCTGAATCATGAACTAGTATAAAAATGGGACATACACTTACTTTATAGCACTGTGCACTCATTAATGCATCACATGTTGCCTTCAATGATGTGCCAAATAAGTCATTCTTACTGATTGTGAGGGGGAGAGACACGCTGCCTTATAGAATATTAACAGAAGTTTAAGGGTCTTGCTGGTAACATCCTTAAACTATATATATTAAAAAAAAACAGCAGACTTTGATGAGTTTAATGCAAATGACTCCAATCTCATCCAAATGCAAGACCTTGGGTGAGATTAAAGGCATCACAATGTGAAAGAGAGGTAGTTCTCCGACTATATTTCCGTCTGACGATAAACCCTGCAGCATTGAGATCCTGCAGGAGAGTGACAGGTAAATTGACTGCTGGATGATTAATTTTCTCTGGCAACGATCCAGATCTTCATCAAGTGTCACTGAAAAGGAGTTTTTCTGACAGCTGTGGATGGCTTTTAATTGCTTAATTTCCATCTCTCCCTCACTCACTGCAAGGAGGCAGATTAAAAGATAGAATAAATATATGGAAATGCTCATTAAATTACTGACTGAGGATGATAAGATAGGATCGCGTTCAATATCTTGAGGAGCAAGGGAAAAGTCTTCAGGACTTTGTAAATCATGTTGTACCACAGCCAAACCTTAATTATCTGGCTCTAAATATGTTGGACACAGTGATTATGATTTGTTTTATTGCTGCTTTTCTAATTGTGTTTTATCGTTTTTACCATCCTCATTGTTTCTTAATGTCTACTTAATTTTTTTGCCATTTCATTGCTAGTGTAATCACTTTGAATTGCCTCTGTGTTTTAAGGTGATCAATGAAACAGTCTTGCCTTGCCCTTGCCCGTTAGGGAAAATGTTATACATAATCTAATGCCACATTTATATATTTAGCATTCTGCTTTTTTGCTCTTATAGACCTGCACTGTAGAAGCAGATACACTTGAATGGATTGAACAGATGGAGGCAAAAGATAAAAATGTTTTCTCAAACTTTGAGCAAACTGATGACTCAGATTTCTTCTAGATTACTTATTTTGTTTTCACGTCTCCTCCAGTTCAGGGACTTTGGTGACAGCCAGAGTCTTTTCATAAAAAGTGCCTCACATCTCATTCTCGTGTCTATCACCTTAACTCAAACCTCTAAAGTGATGACAGGGTTTTAATTACACACCTTGGTTCATTAACACATACTGCTTCACAGGCTTTCCACTCAGCTGGGTGCCGTTTTTTTGAGATGCGTCAAATTGCACGTGCGAGTGCAAATATCCCATCACACTCTCTTAATTGCTCTTTATGCTCCATCATGTGGTATCAGCAGGTTTGCAGTTATTGCATGTGCAAAATGTAAGTATAAATATAAGAAGTGTAAGTATAAGTATAGCTTTCATTATATGTCTGTGTGCTACTTTTGTCTTCTAGGCTAGACTGCAATGAGACAGAACTATCTTTTTATGTTAGTTTGCTGTATCATTTATTAGTCTAATTCAATAGATTTCATTCAATTTAGAATTTTGTTATGTTTCCATAAAGATCTACATTAATTATGTGTTATATCTCACATAATAGGCCAAATACAAAAGGCTACTTCACTGGTTTTATTAATTTGCTGCTGTGTCTTTTCTCACAGCCACAGATATTAAAAGTGTGTTGTTTGTTTTTAAATGCCAGATTGACACATAGGATAGATGAAGTAAGTAATCCTATATTACTTCCTCTTAGAAGGCACTGCTAATCCTCCTGACATTTAATTTCTATGTTTTCTGAGAACAACCTGTAACCATTAGAATGTAAATATTAATGGACAAAACCTGAGGGACGTCACCCGTTCGTTTCTGCAGGGGGCTTTGGAAGCCCTTCGATGGTGGTCACCGTGCTGAAAGTGCTGTCTCACAACTTCAGTCAATTTAACCTACAGGCTGAGAGCTGGAGCTGAGTTTTAAGCCTCTCGACAAACAGCTACACCGCGCCCACCGTGTCAATCGAGTGAGATTGTGAATAACACTTTTCCTTCATAAAATCAAAAAGGATGAGTTATGAAAAAATTAAATCCTGTACAGTGTGTGCCGATCGAGACATGACCTAATCAACCAATTTTGTTTGTTGTACAGTACATGTCAACATGTTAATTTCTTCTGTAAAGAGAAGACATTTTTATGGGTGTGTATGTGAAGTCCAATGCTTCTGGCCAGACGATAAACTGCAGGATTTTGCTCTTACACTTGGGCTTCATTTTTCGACACTGGAGGTTGCCGCTGGCCTGTAACATAATATTTTCCTTCATTTTAAATCAAAATGGTATTCATTTGCTAAGAGAAGATCTTGTTCTTGTGCTACAGTATAAGTATGGTCACACACTTTTATTAACCCTGTGTATGTATGTACATTTTCATCCCTCCAACATGAATAGCAAAGTAGTAGCGCAAAGCACATGGGACTAGATCATGTGTCTGGGCTTAAACTGGTTTAAAATGAGCAGTGTCCTCCTATAAAGATGGTTATACTGAAGGCTTGGACAAAACAATGTCAGCAAGACTTAACGGGCTATACTTGCCGGCTAATTTCAACCAATCATTTTCACTCTTCATGCAGAGGACTTCTGGACAAAGGCTTAGAAGAGGCTTAGAAACATAACTGTAACAAGAGTTTGCTCTTCTGTGGGTTTGAATCTGGTTATTTCTGAACATTTAGAGGTCATTCACTCTGTTTTGTTTGGAATGAATGAAAGTGGTTGCTAAAATTGGCTTATTTTAATAATTGTCAGTGGGCTTTGGGCCACAAATGAGAAATTAACATGGCAAGAAAATTCTTTTGAGGTGATCGCAGATAATAAAATAGTGCCAGAAAACAAACTTGAGCGTGCTGCACAAGATCTTTTTTGTCCATTTTCTTTTCTTTTCATTATTCTCTAAAACTGCCACAGCTCAGGGAAAGGTGAGAAACATGAATAAATATTAGTGACATGCAATCTATTTCATTGTCATAGAGACTCGGCATATATAGCCACAGCAGGTGGTGCATATATTTATCATGTTTTTATTTCTTCTAAAATGTCACAGCTTCTAAAGCTGCTCTGATTAATAACTTTATATCAACACTGGATAGTATTACTACATGTAATATGAAATAGCTCATCTTGTGGAGAAGCTTTGATGAGAATCTCAGCCACTGTCAGGTCCCTTTTATTGTGTTTACTGATTTATAAATTGTGAATTTCCAAAGTACACCTATTACAAGAAATAAAGATATTCGACGTCGAAGGCAAACAAGACAAGATTAGGAAACAAACAGCAAAGGACCAGACGGACAAGACGAACAGGATGGAACTGGAGAGACAAAACAGGACCAGAAGGAGAAGACGGAGGCAGATAGATTGAGCAGTTGGGACAAACAGCACACTGTGATTTAGTTTTTGTTTCTTTTGTTAAAATAATTAATAAATAAAGCATTTAGAGTTAGTAAAAGTAATAATAGTATAAAAACCAACATAAATAACAATAAAATATCACAAAAGATGACAAATACTTTACATACTGATGTGAGACACAAGAAACCATTTGAGGACACAAAGAGGAATCAGCGTTGGAGGTTTTGCAAATAGATGAACCAGACGTTTTCATAGGGAATCATGTTATTTCTCCAAGATGCTGTTCATTTTTTCCGGATTTGTCTGGTTCTGTGAGCAACTGAGCCAGTGGTATATTGACTGGCTGCTGTTTTTGGTATACAAAAAGAGGCCTGATATAACCTTCTGTATAATACCTACCTGATGCCAATGGCAGATAGACAAAGTTGAACATAATAGAATTATCTGATCGTAGAGACATGGGCCTTTCCAGGGGGAGGCATGACCCCAGCTGGTCCACCCAGCAGGTTGCACCCCATAATCCTAATCCATAAATTGCTATCTATCCTGTTAGAGGCTGTACTACAGTTATTCATGAAGCAACATATGCAAGGTTGCAGGATACATAAATGATCTTTACCGCAAGTTCAAACTCAACACTCACAAAAACGAACAGTACACACAGGATATCATATTTTTAAAGCAGACTTGAGAGAGACAAATGTTGAAATAAAACACTTTGTTTTGTGACATTTAAACCAGGCCTACTAAATGACACCAAAAGCATTATTAAAGGTTTTACTATTTTTCAACCTCCAGAGCTGATTTAATGTGGAAAACATCCCTAATGGAAGACTGTTTTGATTCCCATTGCCCTTATATCCACTAATGGTTTTGATGTTGAAGCTGATTAACAATTCAAACATGGACATAATGTCACTCAATGACAGAATAAAGCAAATTTAAAATTATGGCATGCACTTTGTGGAGACCTTTCGCAGGCAAGGCCAGGGAGCAATTTATATTGATCAGTGCAGATACATAAGAGTCTTTAAATGAATACTGACTTTTTGTGATGCTTTTAAGAGATGCTTTTATTGTCCAATGGGGAGTCTTTAAGCAACCTATAAAGGCAGATATGTCTTGTATCATGTGCTACTGAACCACATCCACCTGTATCCAAAGCCTTTTAGTGGGCTTTTCTAGCCATTGCAAGCGTAAACAGTAAGGTTTCATTTTCCTACAGTGGAAATGTCCTGTCTTTTCTAACCCAGCATTAAACATTGATACACCTAATGTCCTACCTTTCCAGGGTTTCCAGCTTTACCTGCTTAAATACAACATCTCATACGTGTGCTGTGACATTGATACTCGAGAGGATGCATTTATTAGAAAAGATGGACACTTAAGAGTAAAATTCCACATCATTAAAAAGGGGAAAATGGGATCTTTTAGACACTTGCATACATTTACATTTTAGGGTGAATACTAAACTAGATATCAAATACATGTATTATTCCAGTTCAACCAACTGACACCAAAAGGCAGGTACTGTTATTTTGGACCTCTAATTTTCATAGACTTGATTTGATTATTGACTGCTTAATTTGACTTTTTCTTTAAAAAGCTAGATTGTTTTGCTGATTGTAATTCCTTCGGTTCACCATTCACTCATCCTCCAATATGTTCTTGTAAGAATGTAAACTATAAATAAACGTTGCCAAGGTAACTTTCATATCAGTGCTGAAGGGTTTATTCTTTGTGTGGACTGATAAACATCTCTTATGCCTTCAGAGAAAGGAGCTAACAATCAGCCTGCAGTCATGACCGTCAGCGTAGAAAAGCAGGAACAATGAAGATGTCATATAGCGCTGCTCTGAGGAGAGACTGGAGATAACACTGAAGAGCAGGCAGGATAATGCTTCTTTTCAAATACAGGTGACTTCAATGTCAACATACAAAAAACAAACAAGTGCAGAGAACATGTATGATTGCATATGCGTGTGTTTTTCCAATCGGTAAAGCACCAATACAAGCCAGCGACATCGCAACCTAACACACCACAGTGTTTAGTCATTGCTTTGCCATAGCTGCAAAAATAAGTCTACCACACTCTCTATCTTTTAAAATCTTTTTTTAATACAATGTTAAGTAAAATTCTCACAAATATTTTATTTTCTCTCCTTGAAAACCTGGCTTTTATTGTGTGCTTGTCCTGCTTCAAAAACGTTTCAACTGATATGACCTGTTGAAAAGCAGAAATTATGCTAAGAAATCAATATTTATCCATCATTAAATCTCACTGTACATCAGTCTACAGAGTCATCATGGACTCACACAAGCAGGCATATCTGTATTTCCACTTATACAAAGGACTCATGTAGGCTGATGACCAAAAATGTAAACATAAAAAGAAAGTCCTCAACATGTGCCTACTGTATGTTGCTCCATCTAATAGGCTCACTTTTCAAATAAAGGGTGTACCACACTGCAATAGCAGTTGCCCCCTGTGGATCTCATTTTCAAGCAACAAGATAGACCCACCTCCATTCATCAGCAGCCTGTGACCAAAAGGGTTAGCCTCGAAGTGAACATTAGAACATTTAGAAAAAGGAGAAGAACAAGGTGGGTGATCAAATTGAAAGGGAATAAGGGAAAGAAAGAATAATATATGCTAGAAAAGGGATATACTGTATACTACATGTTACAGGTCAGTTAACAATAGAGAGGGAACGGGATAGAGACAGGTACATGACAAAGGGTTAAGATGGAATTGCTGTAAAGGCCATCAGCTGATTGTCTCCCTTTGTGCAATGTAATGCAATAAAAAGAAGACGTTGGAAGTGAAATAAAAAGTCCCATGACAACACTGCAGCTGTTCTCATTCTGTCAAGACACACGCACACACACACACGCACACACGCGCACACACGCGCACACACACAAGCACACACGCACACACACACACATGTTTGAAGTACAAACATTCCCTCACTCTTTGTTTATTTATTCGTTATTAATATTTGTGTTCCATGATTGATGTCAACGCTATGGTTGCCACACAGCCTGGTGTTATCAATTCCCGGTTGGGGATGGAATTGGAAGAAAATTGAGCCTCTGATTAGTTGTTAAGGTAAATTAGAGGATAAAAGGTGGATCAAGGTTTAGGCAGAATCTGTCACACTCTCCGAATAGTGAATGAAGGCCCTTTTCCCCCCTCTGACAGCATGAAGCTGTGAATAATTGAAGTCATTTTCAAAGAGAAGCAGTGTGAAAATGATGGAAGCAGGAACAAAAAAACCCAAATTTAAAGCTTCTTTGATTCTTTCTTCTCCAGCTCTGAGTTTAAGTACTTGCACCTTGCATATCTTTACCATAGTGAATGAGATATAATTGAGATGTTACATGCAAATTGGAAGTCCTCTCCCCTTCCCTCATCCAGAGAGCTTTCACTGATGAGGCACAGCAAGAAACCTCTTTGGTTAGTGTGTGAGAAAAAGAAAAGAAGGTCAGTGAGTCCCCTTGTTAGGTTTGTTGCTCCTGCTGCAAGTAATGTCAGATATGTCAAGGAAATTTGATGAGAGATAATACATGTAAGATGTTGGGTTTAATTAGGTCTTAACTTAAGCCACCTTGCTATTTAAAAAATGGGAGGGAAAGGGGACACAGACCCTTTTAGACTTATGCAAATTAAGGAAGGATGGTGTAGCACACATTTTAGAACACATGCAGCTATTTGTGTTTTTCAAATGAGATATAGTCTACATCAAGATGTATTCAATCAAATATTCATTTGGCTAATTCCCCCTCTGTATCTGACCTATCTAATCCAAAGGTGTGTGTTTTTCTTGTAAATATATTTATTCCCAATTTTGTACCAACAATCTCCATTTATAGGTCAGCCTTTAGTTTGGACTGCACGCCCCCTGTTGGACAGTAGCTTAAGCCATAAATAGGCTGCTTCATACTATTGACTTTCAGGCTCATATGAGTAGGTAAGAAGATGATGGCTACTTAAATTTCAACTAAGGCCCGTGGTTTGGGGTTAATTAAGTCGCAGACGCGGTTGTGTCCGAAACGGCGACAGCTTCGACTTTTTGAAAAAGGAAATTTGGCAACTGGAGCTCAAGTAAGACTTCCAAACTTTGACAAAACACTGCTTATATACATGTACGTTTTTTCTTTTTTAACACACATGTTGTTTCATGTGCAAGCCACCTGTTTTATATGTTACACTGTGTATACAGCTCGTTTTGTTTGTAAATTAAATTAGCTCAACCTCTGCTCCTTAGGTACCATCTGAGAGTAGCTTTATGCTAATATTGATTCCAGACATCTGTACTCAGGTTGCACATTGACTACTTTTCATTAACGTCATGCATTAAACAAAATGTAGGGAAGTAGTAGAAATAATTATTAGAAGTGAAATATCTTGGGAGTCATGAAAAATGGTGCCGGGTGGTTAATGAGTATAGGCTAAGCATTTGTTTTATTGTTGTTTCCAGAAGAATCATGATTATGTCACCACTTACCGCTACCTTTAAATTACCAAGCAGGTTGATTTAGAGCTGTATGAAGATCTTTAGTGTATTAAATACTTTGGATTTTTTTTTTTAAACATTTATTGGTCTCGGACATAAAGAAAACTCAAATGAATCGTATACTTTTTCAATTCAATTCAGTTCAATTCAAAAAACTTTATTTGTCCTCGGGGGGCAATTCAAAGGCACACAGAGCAGTAAATCAACAACAGTGCAAGTAGACAAAACTTTTTAACCTAAATATAAAGTGTCAATTTAAATACAACTTCAAGCTTAAACTTTACTTAAAAATACAAAGTATAAAGAGTAGATATAACTGGACAGTGATCGGACTAACAGATGTAAACAGATGTAACCAGAACTCTGTAGAAATAAATATACATTTATATTTATATTATATATATATATATATATATATATATATATATATATATATATACAGAGCTATGTGCAAGTAACTTTAAAAACTTTATACTGATCTATTAAGTGATGTAGTAAAGTTACCCGGATGGATTCAGTTAGGTAATAGCACAGAGCTGCTGACTGAACAGTTGTCTTTGTTGAGTCTTCAGTAAGGATGTCAATGTTATGAGCTGCACAGTTTAATACTTGTGCTTTAAAGAGTGTTGGTTTAAACGTTATTATCCTTAATTTATTTTCAGACTGATCAGTTTATATAGTTCCCAAATTAAACTTAGGCTACCAAAATATTAACAACATAATATTCTCCTTAAAACCAAAATCTTTCCCAGATTGTGCATACTGAGAGTTTGAAATAAGGACACTTGATAGTTCACTTTTTCCCATCATAGAGATTAAAGAAACCTCTGCCAGCTGGTTAGTACTTGAATTAGTCAGGGGGAATTCATTCAGCTGTAGGAAACACCCCGATCATGGTGACTGTACCCTCTGTCCATAAAGAACTGCTGACTTGGGGAGTTTTCTTATTTTCTCCGTTGGGTAAGTGGCCCCCTTAGCTTCTTCCTAATGAGAAAACCATTAGAACAGTAGGCTATCCCAGGATGTTGCTTAAAGGGTTCCTTGCTGTGGGGAGTCCCTGCAGAGAATGCAGACAAATTGACCTGACAATGAAGAAAACAACCTCTAGGCCTATATAAAGGAATATATTGATCTTCGTACTATCTGCCTTTGACATGGAGCTTCAGCCAATTATAGCTTTTTAGAAGGATTAAGTTAACTTGTTTTCTGTAAGCTTATTTAATTTAAGAATACAGCAAAGGGGTGGTGATCAGCTTTGAGTTTTGCATTGACAACTTGAGGCTGTTTGGCAAGATTAATCAGGAACAATCCTTGCCAGCGGTACTGGAATATGTGTATTTCTGAGCGTTTCTGTGCAGTCCTGTGTGGTCGTTGGACATAAAAACACTGTCTGAAAAAAGACTGTCTGTTTGTGTTGACCTCCACTTAACCCTGAATAGGTCAATATCTGCCAGCTGCTTCTCTAGCTCTTTTGTGCGTGAATGTGTTTGCATTCATCTCTCGGCCTCCCTCACAGTCTATTTTGGACGCTGCTCTTGTCACCTTGGCAAAGAAGTGAACGAACAACGTCACATTCTATTATCCCAGTTACAAAACTGCACAAAGTAATACGCATTTAGGAAGCATGGTGACGTTGAGCTTTTTTAAGCTTCAAACAGTCCTTCAAACCCTTTATGAATATGCTAAATTTGACGTCACCCCTGAAAAACAAATGTTAAAATCTGCAACAACAATCTGGTTAAAATCTGTGACAGCCTAACCGACAGTTTGAGGAAAACATCTAAAAAATTGCTTGTGGGGGGATTTTGATTCAAGATCTTACTATAAACATGACTTAATTTCTTATATCAATCAGGTCCAAGTTTTCATGATCAGCTTGATCGCCCTAGACATTATTCTGTAACAGTGAGTCAAATAGCCCAATTCATGTTCGACAGGACAGCAGATTATGTTGGCAATAATGAGAGCAGAGAGATTTGTGTAATGAAACAAAAGTCTTTATACTCTACCATGTCACACCATGTCAGGACCAGAATGAGGTTTTAATCACACCCTGATTCGTATCAGATAATTGCAGAGAAAAAAAGGAAAATTCAGTATCGGATAAAAGAATCTCTTCTCAGTTTAGATAATTAATTTTCTCACAACATTAATAAGATGTGTAGCCCATTTTTGATACACAGAATGAGATTTTGGGTCTTACTTGCTGCAAGATAGCCTTTCTTTGCATAGATACACAAATTATTAGAGACACTTGCATTTTTCTTGAAGATGTCCTGACAGCATCAGACTAATCATCTCTTCTTTAAAGATAATGACGCACATGAGAGAAGCCACAAGAAAAAGAGAAGGGTTAAGATGGAAATGTCTGGAAATTGTTGACATGGAAAGGAGCTGCCTTTGCAGAGAATCACAGGAGGATGGAGGAGGGCAAAGGAAATTAAAAAGTATGTGATAAAAGAACTAGGGGGGGCCTGAAGTGGAAAAAATGATTTAAGGGGGAATATTGGATTAAGTCAGGGGTTCTGTAGCTGAGTTTCAGAGGAAAGTTGCAAAAGCCTGAGTGTAGGAAAGCAAAGAGGATTTAGGGGGAGAAAGTGAAATGTGGAATTATAGAGCAGATGGGGTCAAAGTAAAGGGTGTAAGGACAGAAGGGGTTGAATGAGGATGAAATGGAAGGGCAGAGAAGAGATGCTGGGGGAAAATCACAGTGGGAATGAGATGGAAGGATGAAAAAAAAAAGTCAAGAGAAATATTTTAGAAATGGGGTGAAATAATATGCACGATAACATGAAGATGTAGAATGAGGGGAAACATTGTGGTGCTGAGAAGAGGAGGGGCATTGTTTTTTTTACTGAGGCACACAAGTGCTTGTAATAAAACCATCACTACCACTCCCATTATCTCCATCATCAACTGCAAGAGGAAGGAATCAATATCATGTTTTCAAAGCGAGTCGCTGTGTTTTGACAGCTGCTCTAAATTAGTCATAAAACTGACAAAATAGGTTATTTCACTAATTAAATCAGATAAAATTAAGCTGTAATGATCTGCATGGAGAAACAGGTTCTCTGTAGGAGCAAAACAAAGGATGTAGATAAGACGGTCTATACAGAGCATGGAAGATAACAGGGAAATTACAGCACAATGCATTGAGATAACAGTCATTTAACTAACAGCTTTTTTTTGATCTTAAGTGAAAATATTTTTGGCAACTCTAAAGGATTTGGAGATAAGTATGTGGGGAGTCCCAAGAACCGGTCTGCGACACTCCAGTCCCAAACACAAACTCTGATTGTTAAATAGAAGTGCTGGCATGCTGTTAACACGCTAACAAAAGCCAAACCCCCAGCAGACTTGTAAATATTGTAAATGAATGTTAATATTTAAAATGATGGTTTGTTGCTTGTGTATTAATCGTTGAAATTAGATCGTTCATGTCCTGAGCGGATTTCAGGATCTTGAAGTCATTGTGACTCATCCTTATAATAACAACATTTGGGGCAGCACCACTTAAAGTATTGACCCTTCTTTGTGAAAACTTTTTCTTCTAAGCGATTGCACAAAAGATTTTAAGAGCCATCATTCAGTTACTGGTCAGTTTTGTTGATAAAAGGTATAAATTACATGAAATCACGTTTTTTAAGATTTGGCTTACAAGTCATGATAGTAACTAAAAATTTAACTGTCCTGTCTTTTTTTTTTAATACATCTATCATCATTTGAGAAGTGTTTCACCAAACCAAATGTGTTAGAAGGCTCTACAAACCTCTAGAGAGATACTGAAGGGGACGATTATAAAAAAGTTAAGGTTTTGTTGTGTATTGGTTGTATAAATTCTGAGAATCATCATTCTTTCTTGGATTAAGCTCAGACAGTTTATTGTATTGTGTTCACCAGTTTCTAAATTCAAATTGGTGCATTGCATTATCAATCCCTAATGCATATTGCATAAATACCATAGTCATTTTCTTCTCTCACTCCCTGACTTCTTGCTGTGGCTGCACCTTCGTTTCCTTCCTCCCCTCCCCCTAGCCCTTTCTCCCTCCCCTTTCCCTTCACTTCCCTCCCACTTTTCTCTCTCACTCTAAAGAGCTCTCACTCTCTGCGCTCTCCTTCATTTCCCGCTTCAACATGTTGGCAGGAGGAGAAAGAGGAGGATGCTGCGCTCTACCCTCGGTGCGTTTTTGCCACCTCTCCGGTCAGCTCATGCTGCCTCTGACTCAGACTCAGTCTCAGCTTTTAGTTGTCTCCGCCTGAAGGACTTCAGAGAGGAGGTGGAGGAGGATCCAAAGGATACGCTGGAGATCAGAAGCTCTGACACCGGGGTCCCTAATAAGAACAACAACAGCAGGGGAGCGGAACGGAGCGACTGCTCCCCGTCTGTGGTGGATACTACAAATACTTCAGGGGTGAACACCTCCTCTGACTCCTGTAGTTTCTCTCCCTCCTCCATCTTATCGGCTCCAAGATCCATGTGGCAGGAGGCAATAAGGAGGAAGCGGTATCTCCTGGCCCGGCCAGGGGAGTCTGGTGAGGGTGATAAAGGAGGAGAGGGAGGTCAGCAGAGGAGGAACAGGTCTCCGGATTGGCTGTACCAGTCCTACTACTGTATGAGCCAGCAGCATCCTCTGATTGTGTTTCTCCTGCTCATTGTGATGGGAGCCTGCCTGGCTCTGCTGACTGTGTTCTTTGCTTCAGGACTGGTAAGCTGCTCATTCACAAAATTCAAACAAACACACAAACACACATGGATGAATTATGCAAAATAAGTTCTATAAATTCTGGGACCAGACAAACATTTTGAAGGTATTAAGATCGTAGCAAGAACAATTTTGACATCCTTGTTTTGGGGTTTTAATCATGTGTAAAATGTGAAGACAATTCATATCAAGTCCATGCAAGTCTGAAAATCCTAAACTGATACTTTTAAACACATCTTGGGTACTCACTCACACTTTTGTAAACTCGTTTTTTTTTACGAGCATGTGTAAAAATAAGGTCACAAAAACTGACTTGCCATTCCTGTACACACCAAAGTGCATACGTGTGCACTGACACTCCCCTACCCTCATAGACTCACATACACAAACGAACATGTACACACAAAAGCGTGCCTGTGCAACACCTATGAGCACGCACAGAGTCCCCAGCATGCAGCCCTCATCGCAGCACTAATGTGAAGAGAAGGGTGAGATAAAGTGAGAGAGGGAGGATAACGGGCTTAGTTATTGTCTGAGCTCACGGTTGACTGAACTACAGAAAGGAGATCTGTTTTCCTCTGTCACTATTTTGACAGGGTTATCTTTGCTCTAAAAACCAGAAAAATATCAATGCAGTGAAGGCAAGCCAGTGTAAAGTAAAAAAAGACATCGCAAACAGGGGAAAATAGAGAAATACTTCTCAGTGCACAGGGTCTGTGGCCGCATTTTAACTCTTCATTTGCCTGACTATATGCACACAAAGAAAGACACAATGAGCATTCATCAACAGAATCTAATGATTGAAGAGGATAGACTAACACAATCGTATTACAGCTTATCACTCTTATGATTTAGGGAGTGCCTCTCCCATTCCTTGCCTCTTCTGAGTCTTCAGTCAAACAGAGACTCATTTAAAACACAATGAATGGGACTGAAGGAGCCCTTGCACATAGACACATCAGCATGCACATCCCAAAATGAACCAGAATTCAATAGGAAAACGTGCATTGTAACAACAGAACTAAATGAAAATGGAACTCTTAACGTTTGCATGGTCAAAGTGTTTCAATTCAAAAAAACAACATTGCATAGACTAATTTCTGCCTAATTAATCAAATGATATCCCTTCTTGAGAGGATTACAAGCAACAGCAATCTTTCTATAAATCATATTTAATCGTGTAACTTTTCTGATAGCAATTGATTGCAATTTAATTACGTCCTAAACACAGCAGTAATTTTCATTATAGACGTTTCTCATGCTCTTGCCCTAAAGGAGATTCTTAAGAGGCAATTCATCATTATTTTGACTCATCACCTAAACATAACTGGTGCTTTTACACATGAATCTCAGTTGAACATTGGATTTATTATCGCATCCAGCTGTTATTATTTGTGTTGAAGCTGTGGATAAGTGTGAGAGTAAGTTAACTTACAGCAGGAGCATTAAGTATTAATGTAGAGTTAGGAACAGGATTGCTGCAGAGAAACAAAGTAGGGCTTTAAAAGCAGTCTGCTTTGTATTAAATATTTCCCTACAATCTCTCGACTAAGAATATGATATGCACAGTCTGGAAATGTTTGTGTGGGCTCACAATGAAAGAGTGTCCCAGTAAATGTTTCTTCCTGTCAGGCTTCTGCTCAATCTGTCCTACATGCTCTTTTATATTTTTTCCATCCCTGTGCTGGATAGCCATGACTTTTGCAACCGTCTTGTTTTTTCCCCCCTCCATCATCTCTATTTCTCTCTCGTGTATGTGTCATCTCTCACCTCCTCATATCTCAGTCTCTCTCTCTCTCTGTCTCTCTCTTTTGTTTGTATCCTATCATCCCTCCATCCTGCTGGCTGGCTGACCTAAATCCTGCGCTGTTTTGGAGCTCTGCTCTGGGCGAGACAAACTCCGTGGCTCTCTGCAGCCACACATATCCTCCCCTGTCCCAGAACACTGACTGTGCGCATGAGAGACAGAGGGGGGGGGGGGGGGGGGGCTTAGAAGGAGAACGAGGGAATTGGAGAGGAGGAGGAGTAGAAATGTAGAGTGAAGCATCATGCATTAAAGTGACATTAAAATATTTCGATGGTAAGGTCACTTCTGGAAGCTACAATGGAAGAAAAAATGTTTGCAGTGATAAGTGACTGCCATGAATGAGCATGACGTATCATTCAGATTAAATAGAACAGCATATTTACAACACTAATTCAGAAGAGACCTTAAGATAACCCATAATTAATTTGGATCATGAACATCATTTATCATTTATTTACTCAGCTGATATTTGGATGACCAACCCCCCCCCCCCTCCTTTAACATAAGTCAACATGGTGGTTTCACTCACAAAGTCTTTGTTGGCTTCGCACCCTCTACTTGTCAAAGAGCACACGTCGTCTAAGAGGGGTAGTAGTACCAGAACTGTTTTTGTCTTACAACAGAGCAGTTGCACTCGGAGACCTTCAGTGGGAGCCAAAGCGGACCAAACAATTTCCTACATATAATTGCTTTTAAAAAGTATAACATGAAATCATGTGATAGTAAACTGATATTTTGCTTGCTTTGACTGATGCTGCATGCTCCATTAGCACTTTTATTGACTTAAAAAAAAAAGTAAAATACTTAAAGTGCCACATCGAAATGCTACTTGCAGCCTGTTGCAACACAGCACCAATCATTAATTTAGGATTTTGGGATAGAACATTAGATATTGTGGGGGCCACAATATCTAAATAAGTTAAGGGAAATCCATACTATTTTTTTAAAATTGTTTTTCTTTCTGGGGCAGATAAATTAGCTTATCATTGCATGGGACCTTTAATTGTTTTTTTTTAATATAATTTGTGGCTTTTGCCTATATTTGAAAGGAGAGTGGATAAAGTAAAAAATTGGAGACAGAGAGTGGGGAATTGCATGCTTGGGGCACTTTAGCCTCCATAAATGGGGAGCGACCTAACTGCTAGGTCATCTGCACCTCAATCATACTCTACTTTATTCTGTATTTCATAAGGTATATATATTTATATTTTATTTTTTTAATAGCAGAGGCGTTACAGAGGCGAGGTGGGATCAGATGAGCCAGCGAGGGAGCGCAGAGCTGTGTGTGAGTGCATGTCTGACTGTGTGTATGTGTAGCTCTGGCTGCTCAATGAAGAAATTCAATATGAATTCATATACTGGGACACCAATATTACGCCTTCACGGTATCAATATGGATGAAGAAATGACGGCTGACCTTAATTACAGCACTTTACAAAAAAAGAACAGTCTGAAAAGGACTTTTGAGCCTGGGTTGAATTAATCAGGAAAGATATAAGTGTATTTCAGAGACTCCTTTCACACACATCCTTATGAGCAAGTATGAATATGACACATCTACCTACCATATCCTGACCTTTTTCCTGTCACTCTCTGGAAAAGCAATGATGGGATGAAGCCTGGCAGTACAAACGACTCATTTCACTGCACGTTCCCCCTACATCCACCTTGAAGAGTCTCCTGAAATTTTTATTAGACTTTCAGATTTAAGTGTTTTTCAGAAAAGCTGCAGCAAATCCATTATAGATGTGGCTTTAACTTCGCACTGGAGGCTTTTTAGGATTTTTCCTCAACCTATAAGATGTTCTCTAAGTGCAGATGTGTTTTCATCTCTGGTACAGTTATTCATTAAAAAGAGGGGTAGGATCCCTGAAGTGTACCTTTAACCATAGTTGAAGATATTTGACCTTAATCTAATAGTTAACCTTTATTACTTAACACATCATTTTTATATGATTTTATAAGAGCATGATTCTTGTGTCTAAAATATGTTGGTAAAAAAAACGAGTTTCAGTATTAGTAGTATTTCAATTTAGCTTTTATGAAGTAGTTGTCGATTATATGTTTAGTATTTACAATTAAAAAACACAGACGTTGTATATTGCAAATAAAATACATTCAGGGATTTAACTAATCAAAAAGGTGTAGGTTTAACCTTATACCTAATGTTTCTAAATAACATATACTTAAAGGAAAGCCCTGTTTACACCTTGCATTAACATCCATCCTGCATGGGTAATCGGTTTACAAGTGGATAGCACTTAAGGACCGGCGTTTAAACTTTGCAATAACAATGTGTCTCCTTACTTGAATTCAGACCTCACTTGCCTTGCCTGCAAATAAGGGCCTGCCGTGTTGAAAAGACTGAATGGGTCATCTTTTACACCCAGTGAGTGGCAGCATTGATCTCCCCAGTTGAGGGGTTGGTCTTTAGTGCTGCCCCGGATGCATTTGTGCTTCCACTACCAAACCATTCTGGATTCATGTTTCCCAGACCACCTCCGTATGTGCACTGAGCTCTTTGAGTTCAAGCGTCCGCACTATGCATTGGGGTGCTTTTCCCTTTGCATGTAGGCTATCATTCACTTGTTATCAGATCACCCAGGATGGATTTTACTGCAAGGTATAAACAGAACCTATGTCATGCACATTATGCGCACAAAGTCATGCACATAAATTAAAAAATGAATTACCCTACAGAAATAAAGTCTAACATCTGACAGGTTTTTCTAGTAGGACATCTGGTTAATTTAAAAGATAAAGAAATACATTACTAAATCATGGGAATAAGCATTTAAATGGCCTTTTTCACTTTAATAATATAATTTTATTTTCACATTTTGCAGTTCTTTTAGTTTTTCATCCGCAATATTTTCAGTTTTCTCAGTACCTCAAATACTTCATGTTTCTATCCATACTGAGTTTTAAACAGAAAGCAAACAACAGATGTACAAAGAAAAATGGCATCTGCATCATCGTCATCCTTCCTTTCTCATATTACACCTAGCAGTAATGTTCAGATCATCGTGGTGACACATTGTTGTATTGAAAGGAAAGTGGGAAAAACAAGGCGAGGATCAGTGTTATGCTAGTTTTACAGGTTCTCTGGTGGAGTCACATGTCTGAGTAGTTTGTATTTTCAGGAGAATAGAGAAAGGCTTGAGCTAGAGGAGATGCTTTTAACACTGTTAGGCTGTTTCACGGCCCCTCGAGATGTCTCTGTCTCCTCAATGTGCGTCCTTTCTCATTGACCTCTCTCACAGAAACCATGATTCCTCCTATACTGATAAATAACACACCTACCTCCCATCTAAAATAGTCTATGTATAACTCCCTTATCCTTACCCTGTCTCTTTTTCAGAACGTGGAGGACCACGTGGCGTTTGTAATCACTGTGCCCACAGCGCTGGCTATCTTCCTTACTGTGTTTGTTCTCGTCTGCATTGAGTCGATCTTCAAGAAGCTCCTGCGCGTTTTCTCCTTGGTCATCTGGGCCTGCTTGGTCGCCATGGGTTACCTTTTCATGTTTTCTGGAGGGATTGTGTGTCCATGGGATCAGGTAAGACACTCAGTGTTTTTCTCCTGTTCTTTTAAGTAGAATTTAGTGGCTAAATGAAAAGACAACAAGAGTACATACTGGTACTACACTCATAATGAAATCTTTTGTAGTTCTTCAATAAGCCAAACTTGAATCAAATGTAAGCACATAAATTAACACTAGGATAGAAACCTAGGCCAGTGGATTTTGGAAATTGCTGATGTTCTTTTCTCCATTCCTTTGCTGTTTTTGTCTTCAACTAAAATGAGGTCTCTTGTGGTGAATCACAACATCTTCTGTAATTTCGTTGGCTTTAGAGGTGCATATTTGTGTAAGTTACCAGATTATTCCAGACATGTGTGGACCTTGATAATTTCCTCTTGTTATTATTTTTCAATGGTCTTGTGAATATGAAAGTAGTCCAAAAACATCCTGATTGCCAAAAGATATAGTGCGATCGAGTAGCAAGAGGATCGGGGGATTTGACTTGGCTTTCATTCACTTGTTTTCTGTTCAGCGTGAGTTAGCTTCTGCATAAATACAGCTGCTCTCTTGGTCAATGTGGTCTAGTAGGTCTATGAGTGTGGAGTGTAAAATTCTTAGTTGTTTGGTTTCATTTGTGATGATCTTGGATAGATGTGAAACAAGAGTTAGCGAGTCAGTTGGCCTGAAAAAAAAATCTCTCCCTTAAGATCATGTTTCATCTCTTTTGATATCTGACCTAAATTCAAAAATAGTCTTCAAAGTTTTGATCAAACACAAAGCTTGAGTGCTTCCTGACATCCCATTACTGCTTCTTCCTGTCATATTCTTTGTCTCCGTCTCATTAAGCTTTGCAAGAGAGTAAGAGAATAGATGAAACTGCAATACTGAACTCAGGTACAGTTGTTGAACTGTACAACATCCTGCATGTGTCAGACCTCCTTAAATAGCGTTTACATCTACAACTTCAGCTTTCCTCTAACATTAAATGACATAGTCTTCACCAGTGTTTTCATGAATACTGTATATCTTATCATAAAGAATCATTCATTATAATTTAAAGAAACAATCCTACCTTTACAGTAATGAGCATAGCAATCTGAAATAATAACAGAACTACCCTGGTCAAGTTAAAGAATCTGTGTTCCTCGCCAACCCCAACCATCCATGGGTCTATTTTAAATAACCATATGTTATGAATGTATTATAGGAACAAAAAAATGAATACAAATGAACCATGTTAATCATAAAATAAGAGTATAATTGAAAAAAAGAAAAGCTGATGGACACCAATGCTCACTATTGATTGGTCATGGAAATGTCTTTAATTTAACTATTATTCAGATAGGAGACATAAATCATTTATCTTTAAGGCAGGGTGGAAGAATAGCCTTTATTTAAGTTGAGTATGAGGTGAGAACAAGGATCACAAAACAAAAATCAAACAGATGGAGGTTTGAGGTTGGGTCATTTTCAGGGGCGAGGACTTCTATGACTCTTTGACACAGTGCTTGAAACCTGAACACAAGCATGATTTAAATATTTTGGGTTAGTAAGAAAACTCTCATACAGTATTAATGTATACATTACAGTGGATTCGTTGGCATTTGATGTCCTTTGTCACTGTAAATGCTTTCCTACATACTCTTTAGGTCCTTTGCAGCAATTTTATATTGTGGGGAAAAATAGAAGGGGTCGTTTGTCGGGGAGAAAAGAGAGTGTATGAAAAACTGTATATTGAAGGTCATGAAAGTTGCAATCTTGGAACCCATTGGCCATCGTCGTCTATCATTTTTGGTTTCCATTCAGACTGTTTTCCCTGCAAACACCAAAGCCTGCTGATACATGATTGG